>NC_141025.1:7417500-7572500 GCF_052040795.2 Danio rerio | reverse complement strand
ATGTGTTGAAATAAATCTTCCCAAACAGAAATTGGGGAAAAAATAAACAGGGAGGCGAATAATTCAGGGGGGCTAATAATTCTGACCTCAACTGTATATATAATTTAGTGGTGAGCTATTATCGGCGTTATTGCGAGACTCTTATCAGGCAATAAAAAATTAAATAATCGCAGTTAATCTATTCTCAAAGTTGGGTGGGAAGCTGGGTCTGTTCTACGCAAGCTATGATGACTTTCATCTTGATATTTTAGCGCGGATGTATACCTGGCCGAATTGCACTGTAGCTATTGAGAACGAGTCTTCAAACCTGTGTGTATTCCTACTGTGAAATTACCACATCAGACATGACATGCTAACATGGATGCAGTTCACTAGACTGAATCTGATTAATGTTAGCTCCACATCTGACTATCAGGCACCCGTAGAGTTTATGCGTTCGAGTAAAACGTAAACAAATAAAACAGACCGGGTGCTTTTTAAAATGAATGACGGTGAACGAAAGTTAAACCGGTGAGCCGTCTGACAAAAAAGTGCCCTTCTGAATCAAATCAGCAGGATGCCCTTCTGGATCTTTCACTTACTTCAAAGACACTACTGACTACGCTTGCATGGACATCTGTAGTCTAGTTATTTGCCTTAATAGACAATAATATAATTAGGGTGTTTACGAAGTGGGGTATTCGACGCAAATAAGGAGTAAGGACTGGTGAGAGTGTAATAATGAATGGAAAGAAAAAAACTTCCACATTTCGCATTTATGTGTGTTTAATACTTTACTGACAGCTATGTGTGTGGATCTTGTCGGAAAATATGGCGGAAAGTCCTACATGACAGTAATAGTTTGATTGCGGTGTTTATTTCAGTAATGCCGCTAATATCTGCATACTCCACATGTCTTAATTCCAGTTCTGTTTAGTTTAGTTATGACTTTAGTCAGATTAAGGTGATCAAAAATGGCTGTTTGGAGCTTATGTAGGCCTACACTTCAAAACTCACGTTTAACTGAATAAACCGTTAGTAAACACAAGTACATCTAATTGAACAACATTTATTTTCATCACCAATTATTATAGTAGAACAGTTTCTCAAGCAGTTTGTGATGCATTTTGCAAACAGGAGATGAGCCCCTGGTCTAATGCGCCACCTGGCTTGAGAAACCCGTTCTCAAAGACTTACTTTTAGTCATTATTTGGGTAGCACACATATTCTGAATCCCCTCGGCAGAATTCAAATGAGCCATTTTAATCTAGATTAATCTAGATCAAATCTAAGATTACAGTGAGATTAATCTAAATAATGAAAAAAATTAATCTATGCCCACCTATAATAAAAATACACTTTTTTTTTCTTTCATTCTAGATTGTAGCTTTTAGACATATAGGGCTCTATTTTGACGGTCCATGCGCAGAGCACAAATGCAGGGCGCAAACGCTTTCAGGGCGTGTCAGAACGCATTTTTGCTAATTAACGGAAGGGAAAATCCGCTTTGCGCCAAGGCACATGGTCTAAAAGGGTTGAGTTTATTTTCTTAATGAGTTATAGGTGTGTTTTGAGAATAAACCAATTAGAGTCTCATCTCCCATTACCTTTAAGAGTCAGCTGCGTCACGCCAAGAGCGCATTCGCTATTTACAGGACGCAAAGTAAGTCTAAGTGGAAAAAATGAGCATTTCACAAGCAAACAGTTAACAGTTTTTTAACAGAAAACAGTTAAACAGAGCATCTACTGCGTGAGAATGAGAGATATTGGAACTACTTTCACTTTCGCTCTTGGATAGGGAAACCTTTATGCACAGACATCAATTAGTCTATAAATAATTAATTGCGTTTGTTAAGCGCAAAAATTCGTTTCAAAACTATTTCTAAATTCAGTTCTAATTTCCAGCAAACAAATAAATGAATAATAATAGCAAAATGTGCTCAAAAACCTGAGTTATATCCTAAAACACATGCTGTGCCCCATATGGTCTAAAACCTGACAGGTGGGCAAATCTAAGTTAGTTTTTAATAAAACAAATATAAATATGGATATAATAAATAATACTGCTAATAATAACAACATTATACAAAAGCCAATTGTCAGAATGAACTGAAAAAGCTTCCCGAGATGAAGAAGGTATAAAAGCAGTAATTTTTCATATTTATGTAGGCTAGAAAATAATATGTTTTGTAATATTTTAATCCTTTATATTTATATCCTATATCTATTCTTATTATATCCTATATATATCCTTAATATTATATTTTTTTCATATGTAAAGATATTTGCCTATTGCTCTCTTGTGCGTATTAAGCAGTGTGTAAGCGAGGCGCGGAGTTTAGACCGGGTTAGTTTTGGTCTAATGAAAAATCTATTTTAGTTTCTCAAAATAGCGACGCGCCAGCGGTCCGCCTCAGGACGCCTCCCTTTTTAGACCAGAACGCCTATGGGCGCACAAATGAGCGCTAATGCATTTGCTATTTAAACAGCGTAGCGCAACGCCTCAAAACCACTCTTGCGCCAAGCTGAAACTACCAAACAAGTATTGTGCCGCGCCTTGCGCCGGGTGTATGATAGGGCCCATAGTAGTAATAATAAAAAATAATAACAAAAATACAACAGTTAAACAAAATAGATGAATAAATATGTTTGTAAAGTGTAACCTTGTTAGTGCGCGGGTTAAGCATGAGCGGTTTTCCCTTCTCTTTAGTGTGAACCCATCTGCACATGCTCACACACGGCCTCACACTCGTGCTCAGTCTGGACAGCATGACTGCACACCTGCAAAAAAAATAAATAAATAAAGGAATTAGAATTAAACATAACATAAAACCCAAACACCAACAGATCATTCAGACCAACAATATCTGATAGCTTCACACGCTGTTTTCAGGCAAATAGACTGAATTATTATAGCGGATCTGACAGCAGCACTGGATTCTCACTCCGTAATTCACAACTTATTATGTGACAAATATTTCACACTTATTATAATCTTATGAACAGTATGAGTCACTGCTGTACTGATAAACATATCAGCATAAAGATGGGGGAGAAAAATATCTGTTAAATAACATTAAAAATAAGCGTTTTTATATAGATTAATAATAAAAATGCAATTAAAATAAAATAATAAAAAATAACTCATTCACATTACAAGATTAAATAACTCTTAAAGAGAGGTTCATTATTGTAGAAGTCTAATATGAACAGTGAACCTGTATGTATTGTTAAAATATAACTTTACTTAATTTTTTTTAGCAACTTTGAGCAAATAATTAAGATCAAAAGATTTTTTTTATTTAAAAAGTTTGACAATTAATTTAGTAAATACTAGAGATGCTACGATTCTCAATATAATATTGAACTGTTCGGTACGACCTCCACGGTTCAATACGCGCTTGTGAATTGTGGTTCTCTCAGTTTTACGTTCAAATAATTTATGTGCGTTTTATATCTCCTTTAATTGACTGTGTGTGTGTGCCTGTAATGCCTAGTTCACACTAGAGGATTTTAAGCCTGATTTGAGCCCGATTTGGAAGTTAACAAGCTCGCCGACAGATCGGGCTGTGATCGGGAAGAAATCTGCGGGTGCTCAGCGCTCGCCGCTCTTTATGTGTGAACTACCGAGCAACGCATCAACGAGGCTCGCTGACGCGTCGCCGACACCTCGCAGACGGAAATCCAACATTCAGCATGCTAAATATTCCAGGGCAGTCGGCCGACTCAACCCCACGTGTGGTCAGATGTAGTGACGAGCTACAGCCAATGAGAGAGCATATCAGCATGAGCTGAACGCCTGTGTGTTCAGGAGCTCAACAGAAACATCTGTGATTGGTCAGAATTGCATTGGTGCACTCGCTTCATTCTGCGTTAACACAGACATGAGAGTAGGCTATATTAACAGTGGATCTAGATTTCTGTAACTATTAGAATTACCATACGGCTCATTCTGACCGTTCTCATATGAAACTCCATATTGTCACAACATATTTACATTCAAAGCTATTATTGAGATGTTAAAATTAAGCTTTGAATGTCTTGGCATCATATTTAATGACACCATTACCCTAAAAATATAATCTTTTTTTGGTAATACAGCCTATAAATATGTAGTTAAGATACTAAAACACTTAAAGGTCTTGGCTTTCATTTTCACTTTCAAACAGGAGCTATTTAACAGCACAGAATATGCAGTTTTGAAAGATATCTGAAGTAAATTGATGTTTTTGCCATCAGAAAGTTTTGTTTATGTTAGCAGGAAGTTGCTAGGCAAGAAAATGCACACATATTTAAAGTCACAGCGAAAAGTATCAGACATGCATGCAGTCATTTTAACCAATATGGTAATTTAAGGCAGAAATGCTCAGTTCTTTACTGTTTTGTAATTAAAAAAAATAACAATGTCAGAAAGAAAAACACTGATAGTTAGAAAACGGCAGGGTGTTATAAATATGTTAGTTTTATTTTAAAGAGTTATAAAATGACAAAAATTAAAAACTCTCTGTGTATCTATCCACTGGAACCTTGCAGATGAGTGATTAATCCGCTCATAAATCAGCTGATTTGACGATGTTTTTAAATGCTTTCTCCAAAGCTTGAAACGCTGTCAGTGATGTCATCCGCACACAAGCAGCCAATAGTGTTCAGCTTTTTCTGACGACTCCTCCCTCAAATTTTCATTGGCTGTGGTTTGGTAGCTTGAATGAGCTGAGGGGGAATGAGATGTTGTCAGATGATGTAGTGTGTGACCCCCCTCTTGTGGATCGTTCACGGAGTGTTGCGTAGTGTGAACACCACAGAGATCAAAAGACACAAAGTCAAGTCATGTAGTGTGAACAGCACAGCGATCTGCTGATGTTTAAAATCCTGTAGTGTGAACTAGGCTTAAGTCTACGAGTTGAGATGGGGAAACTCCTCCCCGCGAGTAAATATACAATCACTATGCTCTAAAGTTAGGGGGCGCTTGACCATCGTTCCACACTTTAACGTGGCGAGCGGAGACAGTACAAGGAAGCGCCGGTGTCTTTCAAATCTGCGGTGTGAGGACATTTCGGTTTTGCCAGTAAGTATAATGTCAATAAAAGAAATAACAGTGAACAAAAAATAACTGTGCAAGCATTGTTTTACACGTACAACCATGACTGCACATCTGCAGCGCCATCACCCAGCAATATTACTGTCTGAAGGCAGGATAGCAGAGAAGGTGATACAGTCCTTCAAATAGCAACAATCCCTCCCTGAATCCTTCAAGCAAACATACCCAACTAGTTCCGAGAGACACATAAAAATAAAAAGGCAGTGGGGGTGTTCATTGCTTAAGATTTGCAGCCGTTTTCGGTGATTGGAGATGTGGGCTTTTGTCATCTTACAAAAGCACTCGATCCAAGTTACAGACTACAGTCTCGCATTTTTTCAGCACCGAGAAAATTAAGATGGTTTATTTATGTTTACTGAAGTACAAATATGTTTATTTATAATGGGCAATTGATCTTAATTTAATAAAGTATTTATTAAAAGCTAGAGCTGCACAACTAATCGTAAACAAAATTGCGATCTCGATTTGACCCTCTAGACAATCTTAATCCAGCATTTCTACGATTCTGCCAATCATATTTTTTAGTTCAGGAGAGAAGCAAAGGCGGCTGCACGAGTCTTTTCGTTCTCTCACATACATTGCTCAGCGACATTGACACCTCCAAATGGTGTTGAATGAGTCACATACTGTATTTATAAGGTATAATTCACCTAAAAATGTCATTTTTGTCTTCATATAATGCTGTATTCGCGGCCAGGAAAAACACGTGACTTGTGCTCCTGACCGTGAGCTGTAGTGCGGGTGCGCGTCCTACTTAATGTTAGACGCGCACGCGGCTCCTTTAGTGAACAGAACCTGCTGTGAGTAACAGGTAATAAAGTTGTAAATAATATTGAGTTTGTGGAACAGAGTGATTGTTTGAGAGCCGCGTGTAAGGTATGAACAGCACTTAGCAGTGAAATGAAACTGAAAGTGTGCACATCATTTAAATAATCATATCGCATTTTAGAGTTATAACTGCGACAAGAATTTGATATGTTTTTTTCTTTCATAGTGAACACAGTTGTGCGTGAAAATAAATGTCTAGAGTTACTTTACATTGACAGAATTGTGAGAGAATTCTCATTTTAGGCAGAATCGTGCAGCTCTATTAAAAACGTGCAAAAAGATTTGTGCACGAGCAGAGGAAATTGGCACGCAAGCAAAGAGATTCGCATGCTCGTATTACATAAATGCGATCTCAACTTGTAATACTGTGCTCACGACATTTCTCCATTTGTCATTAAAATAACGTCGTTGGTAGATTTGTGTAAAAGACTGGAAAAAACTCTAGAGGAAACACTGTCTTATTTTGTGTTCAACAGAAGAAAGAAACTTAAAAAGGTTTAGAACCACTTGAGGAAGAGAAATGTTTTATTTTTGGGTGAACTGTCCCGTTAACAGACTCCAATAAATAAGAAAGGATGCAGTTGATTGCTAAATACAAGACATTATGATTAGGCAGGCAATGGTTCACATTAATTAATGTAACTCGGACAGAATTAACATTTTTATTGTATTGTCCCTTTAAGAGTACACCACATCACCACATGACTTGGAACAAAATTAGCATTTTTTAATGAACTTAAAGACACAGTCCACATAATTTACTCACCTTTCACTTATTCAAAACCTATGCGTGTTTCTTTATTTCTGTTGAACACAAAAGGAGATCATTTGAAAAAACGCTGGTTGCTGGCACCCATTGACTACCATAGTCATTTTTATCTACCATATAAAGTTAAAGTCAAAATTATTTGCCCCCTTTTATTTATTTATTTATATTTCCCAAATTATGTTTAAGAGAGCAGGGAAATTTTCAAAGTATGTCTGATAATATGTTTTCTTCAAGAGAAAGTCTTATTTGCTTTATTTTAGCTAGAGTAAAAACAGTTTAATTAAACACATATTATTAGCCCCCTTAAGCAATTAAGCCCCTTTATTGCCTACAGAACAAACCATCGTTATACAATAATTACCCTAACTTTAACCTAATTAATCTAGTTAAGCCTTTAAATGTCACTTTAGCTGAATACTAGTATCTTGAAAAATATCTAGTCAAATATTATTTACTGTCATCATGGAAAAGATTAAATAAATCAGTTCTTAGAAACTAGTTTAAAAAAAATATATTTTTGTTAAACAGAAATTGGGGGAAAAAATATGTAGGGGGGCTAATTATTAAGAATTCAAGTGTAGATTGGGTGAACTATCCCTTTAAGCCTGCATCACAGTATTTGACTCAGCAGCACCACAGAAACAATAATCTCCCTTCCCCCATGTATTGACCTTACAGTAGGAGAGACACTCGGCGTCACACACTTACACTGATCTTGCTCTCACAATCTCAACTTTGCACAATGAATGAGATTAACCAAGGATTTACGATCTAAATCAGTGTCTCATGAGAGAAGCGCAGGGGTTTTGTGAGTTGGTAAAAAAAAAACAATTAAAATAAATAAATAATTTTAAAGCAAAACAAGGGTGACACGGTGGCTCAGTGGTTAGCACTGTCGCTGGTTCGAGTCCCGACTAGGCCTGTTGGCATTTTTGCGTGGAGTTTGCATGCTCTCCCCAAGCTTGCGTGGGTTTCCTCCAATGTGCTCCGGTTTCCCCCACAGTCCAAACACATGTGCTATAGGTGAATTGAATAAACTAAATTGGATGTAGAGTATGTGTGTGAATGTGAGTGTATGGGTGTCTCCCAGTACTGGGTTGCAGCTGGAAGGGCATCTGCTGTGTAAAACATATGCTGTATAAGTTGGCGGTTCATTCCGCTGTGGCGACCAATGATGAATAAAGAGACTAAGCCGAAGGAAACTGAATGATTAAAACAATCCCAAATAATAATAATAATAATAATAATAATAATGATAATAATAATACGTAACTTATTTTTTAAACTTAAATACAGTCGAAGCCATAATTATTTTAATTCTAGTGAAATTTGTATTCCTTTTCAAATATTGTGCTGTTAGTATGTTGTTGTTTAATGGAGAGATTTTTTAGCACATTTCTAAACATAATAATTGTAATTTAATAAAATGTTTAACACTATCGCCTTACAACAATAGGGTCACTGGTTTGAGCCTCGTCTGGGTACGTTGGCATTTCTGTGTTGAGTTTGCACGATCTCCTCGTGTTGGCAATGGGGGTGGAAATCAGTGCTTTTGAAAACACTATTGGTTGGGTTTAGGTAACTGGGTGGGCGGGTCAATCGGTGCTTTTGAAAACACTATTGGTTGGGTTTAGGGAAGAAGGTGGGCGGGTCAATCTTTGCTTCTGAAAACACTATAGGTTGAGTTTAGGGGGGTGGGTGGGCGGATCAATCTGTGCTTCTGAAAACACTATAGGTTAAGTTTAGGGAGGTGGGTGGGCGGGTCAATCTGTGCTTCTGAAAACACTATAGGTTGAGTTTAGGGAGGTGGGTGGGCGGGTCAATCTGTGCTTCTGAAAACACTATAGGTTGAGTTTAGGGAGGTGGGTGGGCGGGTCAATCTGTGCTTCTTAAAACACTATAGGTTGAGTTTAGGGAGGTGGGTGGGCGGGTCAATCTGTGCTTCTTAAAACACTATAGGTTGAGTTTAGGGAGGTGGGTGGGCAGGTCAATCTGTGATATTGAAAACGCTATTGGTTAGGTTTAGGGAAGGAGGTGGGCGGGTCAATCTGTGTTTTTGAAAACACTATTGGTTGACTTTAGGGAGGAGGGTGGGCGGGTCAATCTGTGCTTTAGAAAGCACTAACAGTTGGGTTTAGGAGGGGGGTGGGTGGGTCAATTGGTGCTTTTGAAAACACTCTCGGTTGGGTTTAGGGAAGGGGGTGGGCGGGTCAATCTGTGCTTTTGAAAACACTATTGGTTGAGTTTAGAGAGGTGGGTTTGTGGGATGATCAGTTGGTCAGTCAGTCGACAGCGGCTCCATGAGATAAATTTGAGATCTTAAAAAGCGTACACAGCTGAATCTGGTGAAGTCGCGAAAAGAAAAACTGCACAAAAAGAAGCTCCTGGGATGTATTTTATGTGGTTCAAAAATCTATGCAGGGCTACAAATCCATAATGAGCCTGGGTTGTATCAGACCATTGTAGTAGAATAAAACAAATATTAGGAGTTTACTTATATCTACACCTAATAAATCAAGTCAAATCAAAAAGGGGCTCATTTATGGTTAAATTAAAACTGGGAATTAAATTAGCTAAGCCAAACAATCTAATAATGATAATAATAATAATACAGAGGATCACTGAAATAATGCGTACATTAGAGAAATGGAAATTTTAACACATTAAGCACAAACATACAAATCCATTATAATTACCCTGCACCTTAATGACATTTCAACAGAACCAATGTGTAAAATCACACAAATTAACTTATAACCAGACATCACATGATTTCTGGCTTGTATCCGTCTGCATGTTGAACAGTCATGTCAGCACTGAACTCGCCTGCTTTCCCTTATGAAGAGGAAGTGAAACTTTACAAACATAAAGCCAAACCTTTATACTACAAAAAAATGCAGTCACTCTTTATCGATTTATTACCGTGTTCTTGTGGATCATTAAAAAAAAAAGTCAAAGTACACAAGAGCTGTTGTGAATGCTGTTGTTAGGATGGGTCTGTTTCACTGTGTGATTCATTAATTACACACATGATGACCCGAGTTAAGAGTCTCGCTTCTTAAGGGTGTAATTGTGACAGCACAGGCTGTTCTGTGGTCACTCAAACTGGGACTTTTGCATGTAAATCTCATAATGCATTCGGGTCAACTTTGAATCATACAAAAGTCCTAAAAATAAAAAGTTTGTAAATGAAAACCATATTTTGAATGGAGGTTAATGTAGATGTGCTTATACGATACGTTTGTTTGTGCTTTCCCATTATTGTTTTTAAAATGTGTATTTATATATATATATATATATATATATATATATATATATATATATATATATATATATATATATATATATATATATATATAGATGAGAATTTTTTATAAAAAATTTTAATTATAATAATTAGTATTACTTGGGATGTTTGCATCTTAGCTTCTTAATGCATTCGGTTCAGTTTTAAATCATACAAATGTCCTAAAAATGCATGTTTGTTAATGAACATTTTTTTTTAATGGAGGTTAATGTTGATGTGTTTATATGTTCTGTTTTTTTGTTTGTTTGTTTGGTTGTTAATTTTTATTTTTCAATTATTGTTATTCAAATGTATATTTTTTATTTACATTTTTTAACTATAATTATTATTTATTAACATTCATTCATTAATTTTCCTTCAGCCATATTCCTTATTTATTAGAAGTCGCCAGAGCGGAATGAACCGCCAACTAGAGGTCTGCATTCCCGCAGGAGCCATGGGACCCAACCAGATTTCTGCTGGGTGGAAATAAATTTCCGAATAAAGCGCGGGAGCGGTCATTAATGGGTTTAATTTGGGACTGGAGAGTGTTGTCTAGCAATACCCCTTCCGACTCCCGAGCGAGCGAGCACGCGTATGTGGTTATATGTGTGAATGAAACAGAGCGATGCTGTGTTTACCTTGTTTGTTGCTGTGTGTGTGTGTGTGTGTGTGTGTGTGTTTATGTGTGTTTGCGCGCACGCAAATGAGAGGTGTGAAATGGTTCAGGTCAGTTTTGACTACAAATGTCCTAAAAATGCATGTTTGCGAATGAAAAAAAAATGAATGGAGGTTAATGTTGATGTGTTTATATACTATGTTTGTATTTTGTGCTTTCCAACTATTATTATTTTTTAAATGTAGATATTTCTATAATTAAAATTATTATTTTAAAATTATTATCATAAAGGCTGCACGGTGGCGCAGTGGGTAGCATGTTCGCTTCACAGCAAGAAGGTCGCTGGTTCAAGCCTCGGCTGGGTAAGTGGGCATTTCTGTGTGGAGTTTGCATGTACTCCCTGCTAAAAGACATGTGGTACAGGCGAATTGGGTAGGCTAAATTGTCTGTAGTGAGAAGTGTGAATGAGTGTATATGGATGTTTCCCAGTCATGGGTTGCAGCTGGAAGGGCATCCGCTGCATAAAAGATATGCTGGATAAGTTGGTGGTTCATTGCGCTGTGGCGACCCCAGATTAATAAAAGGACTAAGCCGAAAAGAAAATGAATGAATGAATGAATGAATATTATAATAAAAAAATGTATTCCAATACCTATCTTAGTGAATGGACAGTGTGTACACTACTTCTGTTAATAAGAGTTGGAGGATTGTTAAATATGGCATACATTTGAAAATTCGATACTGAAAGAATACAAATACTTTGTGATTGCTTTAAGCCTCTTAAAACACATTTATTTTTCTCAGATTATTATTATTATTAGTAGTAGTATTTATAGTCATTGTTCTAAGAGTTACAAGCTTTTACAAGCTTTTACTAATACTTTACTTCTTAGACTTTACAGACCTGAAACTTAAGTTAGTGCCTACAGCACTTATTAGGGACCGAGCACCGAAACGGTGCGTAGGCCCTATTGGAATTGCTCTGTTTTTTATTATTATTATTATTATTATTATTATTAGGGACCGAGCACCGAACGGTGCAAGGCCCTATTGGAATTGCTCCGTTTTTTATTATTAGGGACCGAGCACCGAAACGGTGCGTAGGCCCTATTGGAATTGCTCCGTTTTTTATTATTATTATTATTATTATTATTATTCCGCCCCCTATCGGGGCACTTTTGAGGGTCTAAACATGCCCGAAAACTCATGAAAATTTGCACACACACCAAACGCGGTGTAAATAGCAGGTTGATATGGGTCTCGGAAGTGGGCGTGGCAAAATGACTCGACAGCGCCACCTAGAAAAATTAAACGGACGAGCCCCCGATACACGAATCACGCACATGCACAAAAATTGGCACACACCTCAAACATGCCAAACCATACGAAAAAGTCTCTTGGAGCCATATCTCAAACCCAACAGGAAGTCGGATATTTTTAACTTCCTGCGGCGAAAAAGTGGCGTTTTTGCCATTTCCAGGCGTTGTATTTTAACGAACTCCTCCTAGAGATTTTATCCGATCAACACCAAAATTGGGTTTTGTCATCTAAAGGCCTTGGCGATGTTAAATTGCGAAGCTTTAGAGTTTTCGTCGATGGGCGTGTCTGTGGCGCCCTTGCAAACTTTGATGATTCGCCACAAAACAGGAAGTCGTTATAACTCAGGCATGCATTATCCGATCTGCCTCAAAATTCACACGCTTGATAAGCATCCTGACCTGAACACGTTTACATGCCAATATCCAGATATAAATATAGCGCCACCTGCTGGCCACAGGAAATGACATGATTTACGGAGTAATAAATTCCTCCCACAAATTTTTTTGTATCAACACCAAAATTGGGTAGTGTTATCTGAAAGCTCTAGCGATAATATATTGTGAAGATCTAGAGTTTTCGCAGAGGGGCGTGTCCGTGGCGGTATGACAAACCTCAACGCTTCGCCATGGAACAGGAAGTCCTTATAACTCAACCACACAATGTCCGATCTGCCTGAAACTTCACATGGTTGATAAACGTCATCTCTTGAACACATCCACATAACAATATTGAAGTGGGCGTGGCAAAATGACTCGACAGCGCCACCTAGAATAATTAAATGGACGAGCCCCTGAGCTACGAATCACGCACATGCACGAAAATTGGCAAACACCTTAAACATGCCAAAACATACGAAAAAGTCTCTTGGAGCCATATCTCAAACCCAACAGGAAGTCGGATATTTTTGACTTCCTGCCGCGAAAAAGTGGCATTTTTGCCATTTCCAGGCGTTGTATTTTAACGAACTCCTCCTAGGGATTTTATCCGATCGACACCAAAATTGGGTTTTGTCATCTAAAGGCCTTGGCGATGTTAAATTGCGAAGCTTTAGAGTTTTCGTCGATGGGCGTGTCCGTGGCGGCCTCGCAAACTTTGACGATTCGCCACAAAACAGGAAGTCGTCATAACTCAGGCATGCATTACCCGATCTGCCTCAAAATTCACACGTTTGATAAGTGTCCTGACCTGAACACGTTTACATGCCAATATCCAGATACAGAAATAGCGCCACCTACTGGCCACAGGAAATGACATGTTTTACACTGTAACAAACTCCTCCCACAAATTTTTTCGTATCAGCACCAAATTTGAGTGGTGTCATCTGAAAGCTCTATCGGTGATATATTGTTAAGATCTAGAGTTTTTGCAGAGGGGCGTGTCCGTGGCGGCATGACAAACCTCAACGCTTCGCCGTGGAACAGGAAGTCCTTATAACTCAACCACACAAAGTCAGATCAGCCTGAAACTTCACATGGCTCATAAAAGTCCTCTTCTGAACACATCCCCAAAACAGTATAGAGTCAGTCATAACGCCACCTGCTGGCAGAAGGTAGATAGGCTTATAACTCAGCCAAACAACATCCGATCTGCCTGAAACTTCACATGGTTGATTAAACTCCATTACTGAAGGCATCTACATGCCAATCTTAAGTCACAGTTATAGCGCCACCTGCTGGCAGATGGTAGTTTGCATTATAACTCAACCACACAAAGTCCGATCTGCCTGAAAGTTCACATGGTTGATAAAAGTCCTCTCCTGAACACATCTACATAACAACATTGAGTCTGTCATAGCGCCACCTGCTGACAAAAGGCAGTTTGGCTTATAACTCAGCTAAACAATGTTCGATCTGCCTGAAACTTCACATGGTTGATAAGATTCCTCTCCTGGTGACATCTACATGCCAATCTTGAGTCACAGTCATAGCGCCACCTGCTGAGAGGAGGAAGTTTGGCTTAAATTTGTGATTTTCTCAGATTTTTTAAATATATCGGCTTAAATTATTACTGTTCGCTGTTCTCTGTCATCCTGAGGCCACCGGGCGGCGGTGAGCCCGGGTGCGAGGTCCCTATCATCGCTGCTTGCAGCTTTAATTATTATTATTATTATTATTCCGCCCCCTATCGGGGCACTTTTGAGGGTCTAAACATGCCCGAAAACTCATGAAAATTTGCACACACACCAAACCCGGTGTAAATAGCAGGTTGATATGGGTCTCGGAAGTGGGCATGGCAAAATGACTCGACAGCGCCACCTAGAAAAATTAAACGGACGAGCCCCCGATACACGAATCACGCACATGCACGAAAATTGGCACACACCTCAAACATGCCAAACCATACGAAAAAGTCTCTTGGAGCCATATCTCAAACCCAACAGGAAGTCGGATATTTTTAACTTCCTGCGGTGAAAAAGTGGCGTTTTTGCCATTTCCAGGCGTTGTATTTTAACGAACTCCTCCTAGGGATTTTATCCGATCGACACCAAAATTGGGTTTTGTCATCTAAAGGCCTTGGCGATGTTAAATTGCGAAGCTTTAGAGTTTTCATCGATGGGCGTGTCCGTGGCGCCCTTGCAAACTTTGATGATTCGCCACAAAACAGGAAGTGGTTATAACTCAGGCATGCATTATCAGATCTGCCTCAAAATTCACACGCTTGATAAGCGTCCTGACCTGAACACGTTTACATGCCAATATACAGATATAAATATAGCGCCACCTGCTGGCCACAGGAAATGACATGATTTACGGAGTAATAAACTCCTCCCACAAATTTTTTTGTATCAGCACCTAAATTGAGTGGTGTCATCTGAAAGCTCTAGCGATAATATATTGTGAAGATCTAGAGTTTTCGCAGAGGGGCGTGTCCGTGGCGGTATGACAAACCTCAACGCTTCGCCATGGAACAGGAAGTCCTTGTAACTCAACCACACAATGTCCGATCTGCCTGAAACTTCACATGGTTTATAAACGTCATCTCTTGAACACATCCACATAACAATATTGAAGTGGGCGTGGCAAAATGACTCGACAGCGCCACCTAGAATAATTAAATGGACGAGCCCCCGAGCTACGAATCACGCACATGCACGAAAATTGGCACACACCTCAAACATGCCAAAACATACGAAAAAGTCACTTGGAGCCATATCTCAAACCTAACAGGAAGTCAGATATTATTAACTTCCTGCGGCGAAAAAGTGGCATTTTTGCCATTTCCAGGCGTTGTATTTTAACGAACTCCTCCTAGGGATTTTATCTGATAAACACCAAAATTGGGTTTTATCATCTAAAGGCCTTGGCGATGTTAAATTGCGAAGCTTTAGAGTTTTTGTCGATGGGCGTGTCCGTGGCGGCCTCGCAAACTTTGATGATTCGCCACAAAACAGGAAGTCTTTATAACTCAGGCATGCATTATCAGATCTGCCTCAAAATTCACACATTTAATAACAGTCCTGACCTGAACAGGTTTACATGCCGATATCCAGTTACAGTTATAGCGCCACCTGCTGGCCACAGGAAATGACATGTTTGACACTATAACAAACTCCTACCACAAACTTTCCCGTATCAGCACCAAAATAGAGTGGTGTCATCTGAAAGCTCTAGCAATGATATATTGTGAAGATCTAGAGTTTTCGCAGAGGGGCGTGTCTGTGGTGGCATGACAAACCTCAACGCTTCGCCATGGAACAGGAAATCCTTATAACTCTACCACACAATGTCCGATCCGCCTGAAACTTCACCTGATTGATAAAAGTCCTCTCTTGAACACATCTACATAACAATATTGAGTCAGTAATAGCGCCATCTGCTGGCAGAAGGTAGTTTGGCTTGTAACTCGGCCACACAATGTCCGATCTGCCTGATACTTCACAAGGTTGATGAAAGTCCTCCCCTGAGCACTTCTACATAATAAATCTACATAATAATATTGAGTCATAGTCATAGCGCCACCTGCTGGCAGAAGGTAGTTTGGCTTGTAACTCGGCCACACAATGTCCGATCTGTCTAAAATGTCACATGGTTGATGAAAGTCCTCTCCTGAGCACATCTACATAATAATATTGAGTTTTTAATAGCGCCACCTGCTGGCAGAATGTAAATTGTCTTATAACACAATCTCCACACAATCTCTGATCTGCCTGAAACTTCACATGTTTGATAAAAGTCCACTCCTAAACACATCCCCATAACAATATTGAGTCAGTCATAACGCCACCTGCTGGCAAAAGGTAGTTTGGCTTATAACTCAGCCACAAAATGTCCCATGTGCCTGAAACTTCACATGGTTGATAAGATTCCTCTCCTGAAGACATCTACATGCCAATCTTTAGTCACAGGTATAGCGCCACCTGCTGACAGGAGGAAGTTTGGCATAAATCTGTATTTTTCTTAGTTTTTTTATATATATATCGGCTTATATTATTATTGTTCGCTGTTCTCTGTCATCGTAAGGTCACCGGGCGGCGGTGAGCCCGGGTGCGAGGTCCCTATCATCGCTGCTTGCAGCTTTAATTAGGGACCGAGCACCGAAACGGTGCGTAGGCCCTATTGGAATTGCTCCGTTTATTAGGGACCGAGCACCGAAACGGTGCGTAGGCCCTATTGGAATTGCTCTGTTTATTATTCTTCTTCTTCTTCTTCTTCTTCTTCTTCCGCGGAATGAATCGCGATTTAGAGGGGCTAAACATGCCCGAAAACTCACGCAACTTTGCACACGCCTCAGAAGTGGCGAAAATTTACGTTTATTATGGGTCTCGGAAGTGGGTGTGGCAAAATGACTCGACAGCGCCACCTAGAAAAATTAAACGGACGAGCCCCCGATCTACGAATCACGCACATGCACGAAAATTGGCACACACCTCAAACATGCCAAAACATACGAAAAAGTCTCTTGGAGCCATATCTCAAACCCAACAGGAAGTCGGATATTTTTGACTTCCTGCAGCGAAAAAGTGGCGTTTTTGCCATTTCCAGGCGTTGTATTTTAACGAACTCCTCCTAGGGATTTTATCCGATCGACACCAAAATTGGCATTTGTCATCTAAAGGCCTTGGCGATGTTAAATTGCGAAGCTTTAGAGTTTTCGTCGATGGGCGTGTCCGTGGCGGCCTCGCAAAGTTTGACGATTCGCCACAAAACAGAAAGTCGTTATAACTCAGGCATGCATCATCCGATCTGCCTCAAAATTCACACGTTTAATAACAGTCCTGAGCTGAACACGTTTACATGCCGATATCCAGATACAGTTACAGCGCCACCTGCTGGCCACAGGAAATGACATGTTTTTACAGAGTAACAAACTCCTCCCACAAATTTTATCGCATCAGCACCAAAATTGGGTAGTGTTATCTAAAAGCTCTAGCGATGATATATTGTGAAGATCAAGTGTTTTCGGAGAGGGGGGTGTCCGTGGCGGCATGACAAACCTCAACGCTTCGCCATTGACCAGGAAGGCTTTATAACTCAACCACACAATGTCCGATCTGCCTGAAACTTCACATGGTTGATAAAAGTCCTCTCCTGAACACATCCACATAACAATATTGAAGTGGGCGTGGCAAATAGACTCAACAGCGCCACCTAGAAAAATTAAACGAACGAGCCCCCGATATATGAATCACGCACATGCACGAAAATCGGCACACACCTCAAACAAGCCAAAACATACGAAAAAGTCTCTTGGAGCCATATCTCAAACCCAACAGGAAGTCTGATATTTTTAACTTCCTGCGGTGAAAAAGTGGCGTTTTTGCCATTTCCAGGCGTTGTATTTTAACGAACTCCTCCTAGGGATTTTATCCGATCGACACCAAAATTGGGTTTTGTCATCTAAAGGCCTTGGCGATGTTAAATTGCGAAGCTTTTGAGTTTTCGTCGATGGGCGTGTCCCTGGCGGCCTCGTAAACTTTGACAATTCGCCACAAAACAGGAAGTCGTTATAACTCGGGCATGCATTATCCGATCTGCCTCAAAATTCACACGTTTAATAAGAGTCCTGACCTGAACACGTTTACATGCCGATATCCAGATACAGTTATAGCGCCACCTGCTGGCCACAGGAAATGACATGTTTTACACTGTGACAAACTCTTTCAACAAATTTTATCGTATGAGAACCAAATTTGGGTGGTGTCCTCTGAAGGCTCTAGCGATGATATATTGTGAAGATCTAGAGTTTTTGCAGAGGGGCGTGTCCGTGGCGGCATGACAAACCTCAACGATTCGCCATGGAATAGGAAGTCCTTATAACTCAACCACACAATGTCGGATCAGCCTGAAACTTCACATGGTTGATCAAATTCCTCTCCTTAACACATCTACATGCCAATGTTGAGTCACAGTCATAGCGCCACCAGCTGGCAGAATGTAGTTTGGCTTATAAGTCGGCCACACAATGTCTAGTCTGCCTGAAACTTTACATGGTTGATTAAATTCCTCTCCTGAAGACATCTACATTGCAATATTGAGTCACAGTCATAGCGCCACCTGCTGACAACAATAAGTTTGGCTTATAACTCAGCCACACAATGTCTAGCCATCCTAAAAATTCACATGGTTGATTAAACTCATCTTCTGAAGACATCTACATGCCAATATCAAGTCACAGTCATAGCGCCACCTGCTGGCAACAGGAAACTAATTATAACTCAGCCACACAATGTCCGATCTGCCTGAAACTTCACATGATTGATTAAATTACTCTTCTGAAGACATCTACATGACAATATTTAGTCACAGTCATAGCGCCACCTGCTGACAGGAGGAAGTTTGGCATAAATCTGTGATTTTCTCAGGTTCTTTATATATATCGGCTTAAAATAATGTTGTTCGCTGCTCTCTGTCATCCTGGGGCCACCGAGCGGCAGTGAGCCCGGGTGCGAGGTCCCTATCATCGCTGCTTGCAGCTTTAATTAGGGACCGAGCACCGAAACGGTGCGTAGGCCCTATTGGAATTGCTCCGTTTATTATTATTATTATTATTATTATTATTATTATTATTATTCTCCTCCGGAATGAATCGCGATTTTGAGGGGCTAAACATGCCCGAAAACTCACGGAACTTTGCACACGCCTCAGAAGTGGCGAAAATTTACGTTTATTATGGGTCTCGGTAGTGGGTGTGGCAAAATGACTCGACAGCGCCACCTAGAAAAATTAAACGGACGAGCCCCCGATCTACGAATCACCCACATGCACGAAAAATGGCACACACCTCAAACATGCCAAAACATACGAAAAAGTCTCTTGGAGCCATATCTCAAACCCAACAGGAAGTCGGATATTTTTGACTTCCTGCGGCGAAAAAGTGGCGTTTTTGCCATTTCCAGGCGTTGTATTTTAACGAACTCCTCCTAGGGATTTTATCCCATCGACACCAAAATTGGGTTTTGTCATCTAAAGGCCTTGGCGATGTTAAATTGCGAAGCTTTAGAGTTTTCATCGATGGGCGTGTCCGTGGCGGCCTCGCAAAGTTTGACGATTCGCCACAAAACAGGAAGTCGTTATAACTCAGGCATGCATTATCAGATCTGCCTCAAAATTCACATGCTTGATAAGAGTCCTGACCTGAACACGTTTACATGCCGATATCTATATACAGATATAGCGCCACCTGCTGGCCACAGGAAATGAAATGATTTACAGAGTAATAAACTCCTCCCACAAATTTTTTCGTATCAGCACCAAATTTGGGTTGTGTTATCTGAAAGCTCTAGCGATGATATATTGTGAAGATTTAGAGTTTTGGCAGAGGGGCGTGTCCGTGGCGGCATGACAAACCTCAACGCTTCGCCATGGAATAAGAAGACCTTATAACTCAACCACACAAAGTCCGATCTGCCTGAAACTTCACATGGTTGATAAAAGTCCTCTCCTGAACACATCCCCATAACAATAATGAAGTGGGCATGGCAAAATGACTCGACAGCGCCACCTAGAAAAATTAAACGGACAAGCCCCTGATCTACGAATCACGCACATGCACAAAAATTGGCACACACCTCAAACACGGCAAAACATACGAAAAAGTCTCTTGGAGCCATATCTCAAACCCAACAGGAAGTCGGATATTTTTAACTTCCTGCGGCAAATAAGTGGCATTTTTGCCATTTCCAGGCGTTGCATCTTAACGAACTCCTCCTAGGGATTTTATGCTATCGACACCAAAATTGGGTTTTGTCATCTAAAGGCCTTGGCGATGTTAAATTGCGAAGCTTTAGAGTTTTTGTCGATGGGCGTGTCCATGGCGGCCTCGCAAACTTTGATGATTCGCCACAAAACCGGAAGTCATTATAACTCAGGCATGCATTATCCGATCTGCCTTAAAATCCACACGTTTAATAAGAGTCCAGACCAGAACACATTTACATGCCAATATCCAGATACAGTTATAGCGCCACCTGCTGGCCACAGGAAATTACATGATTTACAGAGTAATAAACTCCTCCCACAAATTTTTTTCGTATCAGCACTAAATTTGGTTGGTTGTTATCTGAAAGCTCAAGCGATGATATATATTGTGAAGATTTAGAGTTTTTGCGGAGGGGCGTGTATGTGGTGGCATGACAAACCTCAACGCTTCGCCATGAAACAGGAAGTCCTTATACCTCAACCACACAATGTCCGATCAGCCTGAAACTTCACATGGTTGATTAAATTCCCCTCTTGAACATATCCCCATACCTATATTGAGTCACAGTCATAGCGCCACCTGCTGACAGAAGGAATTTTACCTTATAACTTAACCACACAATGTCTGATCTGCCTGAAACTACACATGGTTGATTAAATTCCTCTTCTGAAGACATTTAAAAGCCAATATTGAATCTGTCATAGTGCCACCTGCTGGCAGATGGTAGTTTGGCTTATAACTCAGCCACACAATGCCTGACCTGCCTGAAACTTTACATTGTGGATAAAAGTCATATCCTAAACACATCTACATAATAATATTGAGTCAGTCATAGCGCCACCTGCTGGCAGAAGGTAGTTTGGCTTATAACTCAGCCAAACAATGTCCGATCTGCCTGAAAAATCACACGGTTGATAAGACTCTTCTACTGAAGGCATCTACATAACAATCTTAGTCACAATTATAGCGCCACCTGCTGACAGGAGGAAGTTCGGCATAAATCTGTGATTTTCTCTGGTTATTTATATATATCGGCTAAAATTAATGTTGTTCGCTGTTCTCTGTCATCCTGAGGCCACCGGGCGGCGGTGAGCCCGGGTGCGAGGTCCCTATCATCGCTGCTTGCAGCTTTAATTTATTATTATTATTATTATTATTATTCCGCCCCCTATCGGGGCACTTTTGAGGGTCTAAACATGCCCGAAAACTCATGAAAATTTGCACACACACCAAACCCGGTGTAAATAGCAGGTTGATATGGGTCTCGGAAGTGGGCGTGGCAAAATGACTCGACAGCGCCACCTAGAAAAATTAAACGGACGAGCCCCCGATCCACGAATCACACACATGCACGAAAATTGGCACACACCTCAAACATGCCAAAACATACGAAAAAGTCTCTTGGAGCCATATCTCAAACCCAACAGGAAGTCGGATATTTTTGACTTCCTGCGGCGAAAAAGTGGCGTTTTTGCCATTTCCAGGCGTTGTATTTTAACGAACTCCTCCTAGGGATTTTATCCGATCGACACCAAAATTGGGTTTTGTCATCTAAAGGCCTTGGCGATGTTAAATTGCGAAGCTTTAGAGTTTTCGTCGATGGGCGTGTCCGTGGCGGCCTCGCAAAGTTTGACGATTCGCCACAAAACAGGAAGTCGTTATAACTCAGGCATGCATTATCCGATCTGCCTCAAAATTCACACGTTTGATAAGAGTCCTGACCTGAACACGTTTACATGCCAATATCCAGATACAGAAATAGCGCCACCTACTGGCCACAGGAAATGACATGTTTTACACTGTAACAAACTCCTCCCACAAATTTTATGGTATCAGCACCAAAATTGAGTGGTGTCATCTGAAAGCTCTATCGGTGATATTTTTTTAAAGATCTAGAGTTTTTGCAGAGGGGCGTGTCCGTGGCGGCATGACAAACCTCAACGCTTCGCCAAGGAACGGGAAGTCCTCATAACTCAACCACACAAAGTCTGATCAGCCTGAAACTTCATATGGTTGATATACGTCATCTCTTGAACACATCCACATAACAATATTGAAGTGGGCGTGGCAAAATGACTCGACAGCGCCACCTAGAAAAATATAACGGACGAGCCCCTGATCTACGAATCACGCACATGCGCGAAAATTGGCACACACCTCAAACGCGCCAAAACATACGAAAAAGTCTCTTGGAGCCATATCTCAAACCCAACAGGAAGTCGGATATTTTTAACTTCCTGCTGCAAATAAGTGGCATTTTTGCCATTTCCTGGCGTTGTATCTTAACGAACTCCTCCTAGGGATTTTATGCTATCGACACCAAAATTGGGTTTTGTCATCTAAAGGCCTTGGCGATGTTAAATTGCGGAGCTTTATAGTTTTTGTCGATGGGCGTGTCCATGGCGGCCCCGCAAACTTTGACGATTCGCCACAAAACCGGAAGTCATTATAACTTAGGCATGCATTATCCGATCTGCCTCAAAATTCACATGTTTAATAAGAGTCCAGACCAGAACACGTTTACATGCCAATATCCAGATACAGTTATAGCGCCACCTGCTGGCCACAGGAAATGTCATGATTTACAGAGTAATAAACTCCTCCCACTATTTTTTTTTGTATCAGCACCAAGTTTGGTGGGTTGTTATCTGAAAGCTTAAGTGATGATATATTGTCAAGATCTAGAGTTGTTGCAGAGGGGCGTGTCCGTGGCGGCATGACAAACCTCAACACTTCGCCGTGGAACAGGAAGTCCTTATATCTCAACCACACAAAGTCAGATCAGCCTGAAACTTCACATGGCTCATAAAAGTCCTCTTCTGAACACATCCCCAAAACAGTAATGAGTCAGTCATAACGCCACCTGCTGGCAGAAGGTAGATAGGCTTATAACTCAGCCAAACAACATCCGATCTGCCTGAAACTTCACATGGTTGATTAAATTCCATTACTGAAGGCATCTACATGCCAATCTTAAGTCACAGTTATAGCGCCACCTGCTGGCAGATGGTAGTTTGCATTATAACTCAACCACACAAAGTCCGATCTGCCTGAAAGTTCACATGGTTGAAAAAAGTCCTCTCCTGAACACATCTACATAACAACATTGAGTCTGTCGTAGCGCCACCTGCTGACAAAAGGCAATTTGGCTTATAACTCAGCTAAACAATGTTCGATCTGCCTGAAACTTCACATGGTTGATAAGATTCCTCTACTGAAGGCATCTACATGCCAATCTTGAGTCACAGTCATAGCGCCACCTGCTGAGAGGAGGAGGTAAGCCATAAATCGGTGACTTTCTCTGATTTTTTTTAAACATATCGGCTTAAATTATTACTGTTCGCTGTTCTCTGTCATCCTGAGGCCACCGGGTGGCGGTGAGCCCGGGTGCGAGGTCCCTATCATCGCTGCTTGCAGCTTTAATTATTATTATTATTATTCTCGTCCGGAATGAATCGCGGTTTTGAGGGGCTAAACATGCCCGAAAACTCACGAAACTTTGCACACGCCTCAGAAGTGGTGAAAATTTACGTTTATTATGGGCTTCGGAAGTGGGCGTGGCAAAATGACTCAACAGCGCCACCTAGAAAAATTAAACGGACGAGCCCCCGATCCACGAATCACGCACGTGCACGAAAATTGACACACATCTCAAACACACCAAAACATACGAAAAAGTCTCTTGGAGCCATATCTCAAACCCAACAGGAAGTCGGATATTTTTAACTTCCTGTGGCGAAAAAGTGGCGTTTTTGCCATTTCCAGGCGTTGTATTTTAACGAACTCCTCCTAGAGATTTTATCCGATCGACACCAAAATTGGGTTTTATCATCTAAAGGCCTTGGCGATGTTAAATTGCGAAGCTTTAGAGTTTTCGTTGATGGGCGTGTCCGTGGCGGCCTCGCAAACTTTGACGATTCGCCACGAAACAGGAAGCCGTTATAACTCAGGCATGCATTATCCGATCTGCCTCAAAACTCACACGCTTGATAAGAGTCCTGACCTGAACACATTTACATGCCGATATCCAGATACAGTTACGGCGCCACCTGCTGGCCACAGGAAATGACATGATTTACGGAGTAACAAACTCCTCCCACAAATTTTATCGTATCAGCACCAAAATTGGGTGGTGTTATCTGAAAGCTCTGGTGATGATATATTGTGAAGATCTAGAGTTTTCACAGAGGGGCGTGTCCGTGGTGGCATGACAAACCTCAACGCTTCGCCATGGAACAGGAAGTCCTTATAACTCAACCACAAAATGTCCAATCAGCCTGAAACTTCACATGGTTGATAAACGTCATCTCTTGAACACATCCCCATAACAATATTGAAGTGGGCGTGGCAAAATGACTCGACAGCGCCACCTAGAAAAATTAAACAGACGAGCCCCCGATACACGAATCACACACATGCACGAAAATTGGCACACACCTCAAACATGCCAAAACATACGAAAAAGTCTCTTGGAGCCATATCTCAAACTCAACAGGAAGTCGGATATTTTTAACTTCCTGCGGCGAAAAAGTGGCGTTTTTGCCATTTCTAGGCGTTATATTTTAACGAACTCCTCCTAGGGATTTTATCTGATTGACACCAAAATTGGGTTTTGTCATCTTAAAGCCTTGGTGATGTTAAATTGCGAAGCTTTAGAGTTTTCATCGATGGGCGTGTCCGTGGCGGCCTCGCAAACTTTGATGATTCGCCACAAAACAGGAAGTCGTTATAACTCAGGCATGCAATATTCGATCTGCCTCAAAATTCACACATTTAATAAAAGTCCTGACCTGAACAGGTTTACGTGCCGATATCCAGTTACAGTTATAGCGCCACCTGCTGGCTACAGGAAATGACATGTTTGACACTGTAACAAACTCCTTCCACAAACTTTCCCGTATCAGCACCAAAATAGAGTGAAGTCATCTGAAAGCTCTAGCGATGATATATTGTGAAGATCTAGAGTTTTTGCAGAGGGGCGTGTCTGTGGTGGCCTGACAAACCTCAACGCTTCACCATGGAACAGGAATTTCTTATAACTCAACCACACAATGTCTGATCTGCCTGAAACTTCACATGATTGATAAAAGTCCTCTCCTGAACACATCCACATAACAATATTGAGTCAGTCATAGCGCCACCTGCTGGCAGAAGGTAGTTTGGCTTGTAACTCGGCCACACAATGTCCGATCTGCCTAAAACTACACATGGTTGATGAAAGTCCTCTTCTGAACACATCCACATAACAATATTGAGTCAGTCATAGCGCCACCTGCTGGCAGAAGAAATTTTGGCTTGTAACTCGGCCACACAATGTCAGATCTGCCTAAAATGTCACATGGTTGATGAAAGTCCTCTCCTAAACACATCTACATAATAATATTGAGTCTTTCATAGCGCCACCTGCTGGCAGAATGTAGTTTGTCTTAAAACACAATCTCCACACAATCTCTGATCTGCCTGAAACTTCACATGGTTGATAAAAGTCCTCTCCTGAACACATCCCCATAACAATATTGAGTCAGTCATAACGCCACCTGATGGCAGAAGGTAGTTTGGCTTATAACTCAGCCACACAATGTCCCATGTGCCTGAAACTTCACATGGTTGATAACATTCTTCTCCGGAAGACATCTACATGCCAATCTTAAGTCACAGTTACAGCGCCACCTGCTGACAGGAGGAAGTTTGGCATAAATCTGTAATTTTCTTAGATCTTTTTTATATATTGGCTTAAATTATTATTGTTCGCTGTTCTCTGTCATCGTAAGGTCACCGGGCGGCGGTGAGCCCGGGTGCGAGGTCCCTATCATCGCTGCTTGCAGCTTTAATTATTATTATTATTATTATTCCGCCCCCAATTGGGGCACTTTTGAGGGTCTAAACATGCCCGAAAACTCACGAAAATTTGCACACACACCAAACGCGGTGTAAATGGCTGGGTTTTAGGGGTTTTGGAAGTGGGCGTGGCAAAATGACTCGACAGCGCCACCTAGAAAATTTAAAAGGACGAGCCCCCGATCCACGAATCACGCACATGCACGAAAATTGGCACACACTTCAAACATGCCAAAACATACGAAAAAGTCTCTTGGAGCCATATCTCAAACCCAACAGGAAGTCAGATATTTTGTACTTCCTGCGGCGAAAAAGTGGCGATTTTGCCATTTTCAGGCGTTGTATTTTAACGAACTCCTCCTAGGGATTTTATCCGATCGACACCAAAATTGGGTTTTGTCATCTAAAGGCCTTGGCGATGTTAAATTGCGAAGCTTTAGAGTTTTCATCGATGGGCGTGTCCGTAGCGGCCTCGCAAACTTTGACGATTCGCCACAAAACAGGAAGTCGTTATAACTCAGGCATGCATTATCCGATCTGCTTCAAATTTCACACGTTTGATAAGAGTCCTGACCTGAACACGTTTACATGCCCATATCCAGATATAGCTATAGCGCCACCTGCTGGCCACAGGAAATTACATGTTTTACATCGTGACAAACTCCTCCTACAAATTTTTCCGTATCAGCCCCAAATTTGAGTGGTGTCATCTGAAAGCTCTATCGGTGATATATTGTGAAGATCTAGAGTTTTTGCAGAGGGGCGTGTCCGTGGCGGCATGACAAACCTCAACGCTTCGCCATGGAACAGGAAGTCCTCATAACTCAACCACACAAAGTCAGATCAGCCTGAAACTTCATATGGTTGATAGAAGTTCTCCCCTGAACACATCCTCATAACAATAATGAAGTGGGCGTGGCAAAATAGCTCAAGAGCGCCACCTATAAAATTTAAACGGACGAGCCCCTGATCTACGAATCACGCACATGCACGAAAATTGGCACACACCTCAAACACGCCAAAACATACGAAAAAGTCTCTTGGAGCCATATCTCAAACCCAACAGGAAGTCGGATATTTTTAACTTCCTGCGGCGAATAAGTGGCATTTTTGCCATTTCCAGGCGTTGTATTTTAACGAACTCCTCCTAGGGATTTTATCTGATCGACAGCAAAATTGGGTTTTGTCATCTAAAGGCCTTGGTGATGTTAAATTGCGAAGCTTTAGAGTTTTTGTCGATGGGCGTGTCCGTGGCAGCCTCGCAAACTTTGACAATTCGCCACAAAACAGGAAGTCGTTATAACTCAAGCATGCATTATCCGATCTGCCTCAAAATTCAGATGTTTAATAAGAGTCCTGACCTGAACACGTTTACATGCCGATATCCAGATACAGTTACAGCGCCACCTGCTGGCCACAGGAAATGTCATGATTTACAGAGTAATAAACTCCTCCCACAAATATTTTCGTATCAGCTCCAAATTTGGTTGGTTGTTATCTGAAAGCTCTAGCGATGATATATTGTGAAGATCTAGAGTTTTCGGAGAGGGGCGTGTTTGTGGTGGCATGACAAACCTCAACGCTTCGCCATGAAACAGGAAGTCCTTTTAACTCAATCACACAATGTCTGATCTGCCTGAAACTTCACATGGTTGATTAAAGTCCTCTCCTGAAGAAGTCTACATTGCAATATTGAGTCACAGTCATAGCGCCACCTGCTGACAGAAGGAAGTTTGGCATAAATCTTTGATTTTCTCAGGTTTTTTACATATATCGACTTAAGATATTATTGTTCACTGTTTTCTGTCATCCTGAGGCCACCGGGCGGGGTTGAGCCCGGGTGCGAGGTCCCTATCATCGCTGCTTGCAGCTTTAATTATTATTATTATTATTATTATTCCGCCCCCTATCGGGTCACTTTTGAGGGTCTAAACATGCCCGAAAACTCATGAAAATTTGCACACACACCAAACCCGGTGTAAATAGCAGGTTGATATGGGTCTCTGAAGTGGGCGTGGCAAAATGACTCGACAGCGCCACCTAGAAAAATTAAACGGACGAGCCCCCGATCCACGAATCACGCTCATGCACGAAAATTGGCACACACCTCAAACATGCCAAAACATACCAAAAAGTCTCTTGGAGCCATATCTCAAACCCAACAGGAAGTCGGATATTTTTAACTTCCTGCGGCGAAAAAGTGGCGTTTTTGCCATTTCCAGGTGTTGTATTTTAACGAACTCCTCCTAGGGATTTTATCTGATCGACACCAAAATTGGGTTTTGTCATCTAAAGGCCTTGGCGATGTTAAATTGCGAAGCTTTAGAGTTTTCGTCGATGGGCGTGTCCGTGGCGCCCTCGCAAACTTTGACGATTCGCCACAAAACAGGAAGTCGTTATAACTCAGGCATGCATTATCAGATGTGCCTCAAAATTCACACGCTTGATAAGCGTCCTGACCTGAACACGATTACATGCCAATTTCCAGATACAGTTACAGTGCCACCTGCTGGCCACAGGAAATGTCATGATTTACGGAGTAATAAACTCCTCCCACAAATTTTTTCGTATCAGCACCAAAATTGAGTGGTGTTATCTGAAAGCTCTAGCAATGATATATTGTGAAGATCTAGAGTTTTCGCAGAGGGGCGTGTCCGTGGCGGTATGACAAACCTTAATGCTTCGCCATGGAACAGGAAGTCCTTATAACTCAACCACACAATGTCTGATCTGCCTGAAACTTCACATGGTTGATAAACGTCATCTCTTGAACACATCCACATAACAATATTGAAGTGGGTGGGACAAAATGACTCGACAGCGCCACCTAGAAAAATTAAACGGACGAGCCCCCGAGCTACGAATCATGCACATGCACGAAAATTGGCACACACATCAAACATGCCAAAACATACGAAAAAGTCTCTTGGAGCCATATCTCAAACCCAACAGGAAGTCAGATATTATTAACTTCCTGCGGCGAAAAAGTGTCATTTTTGCCATTTCCAGGTGTTGTATTTTAACGAACTCCTCCTAGGGATTTTATCCAATCAACACCAAAATTGGGTTTTGTCATCTAAAGGCCTTGGTGATGATAAATTGCGAAGCTTTAGAGTTTTCACAGATGGGCGTGTCCGTGGCGGCCTCGCAAACTTTGATGATTCGCCACAAAACAGGAAGTCGGTATAACTCAGGCATGCATTATCCGATCTGCCTCAAAATTCACACATTTAATAACAGTCCTGACCTGAACAGGTTTACATGCCGATATCCAGTTACAGTTATAGCGCCACCTGCTGGCCACAGAAAATGACATGTTTGACACTGTAACAAACTCCTCCCACAAACTTTGCCGTATCAGCACCAAAATAGAGTGGTGTCATCTGAAAGCTCTAGCGATGATATATTGTAAAGATCTAGAGTTTTTGCAGAGGGGCGTGTCTGTGGTGGCATGACAAACCTCAACGCTTCGCCATGGAACAGGAATTTCTTATAACTCAACCACACAATGTCTGATCTGCCTGAAACTTCACATGATTGAAAAAAGTCCTCTTCTGAACACATCTACATAACAATATTGAGTCAGTCATAACGCCACCTGCTGGCAGAAGGTAGTTTGGCTTATAACTCAGCCACACAATGTCCCATGTGCCTGAAACTTCACATGGTTGATAAGATTCCTCTCCGGAAGACATCTACATGCCAATCTTAAGTCACAGTTATAGCGCCATCTGCTGACAGGAGGAAGTTTGGCATAAATCTGTGATTTTCTTAGATTTTTTTTATATATTGGCTTAAATTATTATTGTTCGCTGTTCTCTGTCATCGTAAGGTCACCGGGCGGCGGTGAGCCCGGGTGCGAGGTCCCTATCATCGCTGCTTGCAGCTTTAATTAGGGACCGAGCACCGAAACGGTGCGTAGGCCCTATTGGAATTGCTCCGTTTATTAGGGACCGAGCACCGAAACGGTGCGTAGGCCCTATTGGAATTGCTCCGTTTATTAGGGACCGAGCACCGAAACGGTGCGTAGGCCCTATTGGAATTGCTCTGTTTTTTATTATTATTATTATTATTATTCCGCCCCCTATCGGGGCACTTTTGAGGGTCTAAACATGCCCGAAAACTCATGAAAATTTGCACACACACCAAACGCGGTGTAAATAGCAGGTTGATATGGGTCTCGGAAGTGGGCGTGGCAAAATGACTCGACAGCGCCACCTAGAAAAATTAAACGGACGAGCCCCCGATACACGAATCACGCACATGCACGAAAATTGGCACACACCTCAAACATGCCAAACCATACGAAAAAGTCTCTTGGAGCCATATCTCAAACCCAACAGGAAGTCGGATATTTTTAACTTCCTGCGGCGAAAAAGTGGCGTTTTTGCCATTTCCAGGCGTTGTATTTTAACGAACTCCTCCTAGGGATTTTATCCGATCGACACCAAAATTGGGTTTTGTCATCTAAAGGCCTTGGCGATGTTAAATTGCGAAGCTTTAGAGTTTTCGTCGATGGGCGTGTCCGTGGCGCCCTCGCAAACTTTGACGATTCGCCACAAAACAGGAAGTCGTTATAACTCAGGCATGCATTATCAGATCTGCCTCAAAATTCACACGCTTAATAAGCGTCCTGACCTGAACACGTTTACATGCCACTATCCAGATATAGTTATAGCGCCACCTGCCGGCCACAGGAAATGACATGATTTACGGAGTAATAAACTCCTCCCACAAATTTTTTCGTATCAGCACCAAAATTGTGTGGTGTTATCTGAAAGCTCTAGCGATGATATATTGTGAAGATCTAGAGTTTTCGCAGAGGGGCGTGTCCGTGGCGGTATGACAAACCTCAACGCTTCGCCATGGAACAGGAAGTCCTTATAACTCAACCACACAATGTCCGATCTGCCTGAAACTTCACATGGTTGATAAACGTCATCTCTTGAACACATCCACATAACAATATTGAAGTGGGCGTGGCAAAATGACTCGACAGCGCCACCTAGAATAATTAAACGGACGAGCCCCCGAGCTACAAATCACGCACATGCACGAAAATTGGCACACACCTCAAACATGCCAAAACATACGAAAAAGTCTCTTGGAGCCATATCTCAAACCCAACAGGAAGTCAAATATTATTAACTTCCTGTGGCGAAAAAGTGGCATTTTTGCCATTTCCAGGCGTTGTATTTTAACGAACTCCTCCTAGGGATTTTATCCGATCGACACCAAAATTGGGTTTTATCATCTAAAGGCCTTGGCGATGTTAAATTGCGAAGCTTTAGAGTTTTCGTCGATGGGCGTGTCCGTGGCGGCCTCGCAAACTTTGATGATTCGCCACAAAACAGGAAGTCGTTATAACTCAGGCATGCATTATCCGATCTGCCTCAAAATTCACACATTTAATAACAGTCCTGACCTGATCAGGTTTACGTGCCGATATCCAGTTACAGTTATAGCGCCACCTGCTGGCCACAGGAAATGACATGTTTGACACTATAACAAACTCCTACCACAAACTTTCCCGTATCAGCACCAAAATAGAGTGGTGTCATCTGAAAGCTCTAGCGATGACATATTGTGAAGATCTAGAGTTTTTGCAGAGGGGCGTGTCTGTGGTGGCATGACAAACCTCAACGCTTCGCCATGGAAAAGGAAGTCTTTATAACTCAACCACACAATGTCCGATCTGCCTGAAACTTCACATGATTGAAAACAGTCCTCTCCTGAACACATCTACATAACAATATTGAGTCAGTCATAGCGCCACCTGCTGGCAGAAGGTAGTTTAGCTTGTAACTAGGCCACACAATGTCCGATCTGTCTAAAACGTCACATGGTTGATGAAAGTCCTCTCCTGAGCACATCTACATAATAATATTGAGTCTTTAATAGCGCCACCTGCTGGCAGAATGTAAATTGTCTTATAACACAATCTCCACACAATCTCTGATCTGCCTGAAAGTTCACATGTTTGATAAAAGTCCGCTCCTGAACACATCCACATAACAATATTGAGTCAGTCATAACGCCACCTGCTGGCAGAAGGTAGTTTGGCTTATAGCTCAGCCACAAAATCTCCCATGTGCCTGAAACTTCACATGGTTGATTAAATTCCTCTCCTGAAGACATCTACGTGCCAATCTTGAGTCACAGGTATAGCGCCACCTGCTGACAGGAGGAAGTTTGGCAAAAATTCTGTATTTTTCTTAGGTTTTTTATATATATTTCAGTTTATATTATTATTGTTCGCTGTTCTCTGTCATCGTAAGGTCACCGGGCATCGGTGAGCCCGGGTGCGAGGTCCCTATCATCGCTGCTTGCAGCTTTAATTATTCTTCTTCTTCTTCTTCTTCTTCTTCTTCCGCGGAATGAATCGCGGTTTTGAGGGGCTAAACATGCCCGAAAACTCACGCAACTTCGCACACGCCTCAGAAGTGGCGAAAATTTACGTTTGTTATGGGCTTCGGAAGTGGCCGTGGCAAAATGACTCGACAGCGCCACCTAGAAAAATTAAACGGACAAGCCCCCGATCCACGAATCACGCACATGCACGAAAATTGGCACACACCTCAAACATGCCAAAACATACGAAAAAGTCTCTTGGAGCCATATCTCAAACCCAACAGGAAGTCGGATATTTTTAGCTTCCTGCGGCGAAAAAGTGGCGTTTTTGCCATTTCCAGGCGTTGTATTTTAACGAACTCCTTCTAGGGATTTTATCCGATCGACACCAAAATTGGGTTTTGTCATCTAAAGGCCTTGGCGATGTTAAATTGCGAAGCTTTAGAGTTTTCATCGATGGGCGTGTCCATGGCGGCCTCGCAAACTTTGACGATTCGCCACAAAACAGGAAGTCGTTATAACTCTGGCATGCATTATCAAATCTGGCTCAAAATTCACACGCTTGATAAGCGTCCTCACCCGAACACGTTTACATTGCCAATATCCAGATACAGTTACAGCGCCACCTGCTGGCCACAGGAAATGACATGATTTACGGAGTAACAAACTCCTCCCACAAATTTTTTCTTATCAGCACCAAAATTGGGTTGTGTTATCTGAAAGCTGTAGCGATGATATATTGTGAAGATCTAGAGTTTTCGCAGAGGGGCGTGTCCGTGGCGGCATGACAAACCTCAATGCTTCGCCATGGAACAGGAAGTCCTTATAACTCAACCAAACAATGTCCGATCTGCCTGAAACTTCACATGATTGATAAACGTCCTCTCCTGAACACATTCACATAACAATATTGAAGTGGGCGTGGCAAAATGACTCGACAGCGCCACCTATAAAAATTAAACAGACGAGCCCCCGATCCACGAATCACGCACATGCACGAAAATTGGCACACACCTCAAACATGCCAAAACATACGAAAAAGTCTCTTGGAGCCATATCTCAAACCCAACAGGAAGTCGGATATTTTTAACTTCCTGCGTCAAAAAAGTGGCGTTTTTGCCATTTCCAGGCGTTATATTTTAACAAACTCCTCCTAGGGATTTTATCCGATCGACACCAAAATAAGGTTTTGTCATCTAAAGGCCTTCGCGATGTTAAATTGTGAAGCTTTATAGTTTTTGTCGATGGGCGTGTCCGTGGCGGCCTCGCAAACTTTGACGATTCGCCACAAAACAGGAAGTCGTTATAACTCAGGCATGCATTATCAGATCTGTCTCAAAATTCACACGTTTGATAAGCGTCCTCACCCGAACACGTTTACTTGCCAATATCCAGATACAGTTATAGTGCCACCAGCTGGCCACAGGAAATGACATGTTTTACAGTGTAACAAACTCTTCCCACAAACTTCATCGTATCAGCACCAACTTTGAGTGGTGTTATCTGAAAGCTCTAGCGATGATATATTGTGAAGATCTAGAGTTTTTGCAGAGGGGCGTGTCCGTGGCGGCATGACAAACCTTAACGCTTCGCCGTGGAACAGGAAGTCCTTATAACTCAACCACACAATGTCTGATCAGCCTGAAACTTCACATGGTTCATAAAAGTCCACTCCTGAACACATCCACATAACACCATTGAGTCTGTCATAGCACCATCTGCTGACAAAAGGCAGTTTGGCTTATAACTCAGCCAAACAATGTCCGATCTGCCTGAAACTTTACATTGTTGATAAGATTCCACTCCTGGCACATCTACATGCCAATCTTGAGTCACAGTTATAGCGCCACCTGCTGAGAAGAGGAAGTTTGGCATAAATCTGCGGTTTTCTCAGATTTTTTTAATATATCAGCCTAATTTTTACTGTTCGCTGTTCTCTGTCATCCTGAGGCCACCGGGCGGCGGTGAGCCCGGGTGCGAGGTCCCTATCATCGCTGCTTGCAGCTTTAATTATTATTATTATTATTATTATTATTCTTCTCTCCAATGAATCGCGATTTAGAGGGGCTAAACATGCCCGAAAACTCACGCAACTTTGCGCACACCTCAGAAGTGGCGAAAATTTACGTTTGTTACAGGTCTCGGAAGTGGGCGTGGCAAAATGACTCGACAGCGCCACCTAGAAAAATTAAACGGACGAGCCCCCGATCCACGAATCACACACACGCACGAAAATTGGCACACACCTCAAACATGCCAAAACATACGAAAAAGTCTCTTGGAGCCATATCTCAAACCCAACAGGAAGTCGGATATTTTTAACTTCCTGCGGCGAAAAAGTGGCGTTTTTGCCATTTCCAGGCGTCGTATTTTAACGAACTCCTCCTAGGGATTTTATCTGATCGACACCAAAATTGGGTTTTGTCATCTAAAGGCCTTGGTGATGTTAAATTGCGAAGGATTAGAGTTTTCGTCGATGGGCGTGTCCGTGGCGGCCTCGCAAACTTTGACGATTCGCCACGAAACAGGAAGCCGTTATAACTCAGGCATGCATTATCCGATCTGCCTCAAAATACACACGCTTGATAAGAGTCCTGACCTAAACACATTTACAAGCCGATATCCAGATACAGTTACGGCGCCACCTGCTGGCCACAGGAAATGACATGATTTACGGAGTAACAAACTCCTCCCACAAATTTTACCGTATCAGCACCAAAATTGGGTGGTGTTATCTGAAAGCTCTGGTGATGATATATTGTGAAGATCTAGAGTTTTCACAGAGGGGCGTGTCCGTGGCGGCATGACAAACCTCAACGCTTCGCCATGGAACAGGAAGTCCTTGTAACTCAACCACAAAATGTCCAATCAGCCTGAAACTTCACATGGTTGATAAACGTCCTCTCCTGAACACATCCACATAACAATATTGAAGTGGGCGTGGCAAAACGACTCGACAGCGCCACCTAGAAAAATTAAACGGACGAGCCCCCGATCTACAAATCACGCACATGCACGAAAATTGGCACACACCTCAAACATGCCAAAACATACGAAAAAGTCTCTTGGAGCCATATCTCAAACTCAACAGGAAGTCGGATATTTTTAACTTCCTGCGGCGAAAAAGTGGCTCTTTTGCCATTTCCAAGCGTTGTATTTTAACGAACTCCTCCTAGGGATTTTATCTGATTGACACCAAAATTGGGTTTTGTCATCTTAAAGCCTTGGTGATGTTAAATTGCGAAGCTTTAGAGCTTTCATCGATGGCCGTGTCCGTGGCGGCCTCGCAAACGTTGATGATTTGCCACAAGACAGTAAGTCGTTATAACTCAGGCATGCAATATTCGATCTGCCTCAAAATTCACACATTTAATAAAAGTCCTGACCTGAACAGGTTTACGTGCCGATATCCAGTTACAGTTATAGCGCCACCTGCTGGCTACAGGAAATGACATGTTTGACACTGTAACAAACTCCTTCCACAAACTTTCCCGTATCAGCACCAAAATAGAGTGGTGTCATCTGAAAGCTCTAGCGATGATATATTGTGAAGATCTAGAGTTTTTGCAGAGGGGCGTGTCTGTGGTGGCATGACAAACCTCAACGCTTCGCCATGGAACAGGAAGTTATTATAACTCAACCACACAATGTCTGATCTGCCTGAAACTTCACATGATTGATAAAAGTCCTCTCCTGAACACATCCACATAACAATATTGAGTCAGTCATAGCGCCACCTGCTGGCAGAAGGTAGTTTGGCTTATAACTCGGCCACACAATGTCAGATCTGCCTAAAATGTCGAATGGTTGATGAAAGTCCTCTCCTAAACACATCTACATAATAATATTGAGTCTTTCATAGCGCCACCTGCTGGCAGAATGTAGTTTGTCTTAAAACACAATCTCCACACAATCTCTGATCTGCCTAAAACTTCACATGATTGATAAAAGTCCGCTTCTGAACACATCCACATAACAATATTGAGTCAGTCATAACGCCACCTGCTGGCAGAAGGTAGTTTGGCTTATAACTCAGCCACACAATGTCCCATGTGCCTGAAACTTCACATGGTTGATCAGATTCCTCTCCGGAAGACATCTACATGCCAATCTTAAGTCACAGTTATAGCGCCACCTGCTGACAGGAGGAAGTTTGGCATAAATCTGTGATTTTCTTAGATTTTTTATATATATTGGCTTAAATTATTATTGTTCGCTGTTCTCTGCCATCGTATGGTCACCGGGCGGCGGTGAGCCCGGGTGCGAGGTCCCTATCATCGCTGCTTGCAGCTTTAATTAGGGACCGAGCACCGAAACGGTGCGTAGGCCCTATTGGAATTGCTCCGTTTTTTATTATTATTATTATTATTATTATTATTCCGCCCCCTATCGGGGCACTTTTGAGGGTCTAAACATGCCCGAAAACTCATGAAAATTTGCACACACACCAAACGCGGTGTAAATAGCAGGTTGATATGGGTCTCGGAAGTGGGCGTGGCAAAATGACTCGACAGCGCCACCTAGAAAAATTAAACGGACGAGCCCCCGATACACGAATCACGCACATGCACGAAAATTGGCACACACCTCAAACATGCCAAACCATACGAAAAAGTCTCTTGGAGCCATATCTCAAACCCAACAGGAAGTCGGATATTTTTAACTTCCTGCGGCGAAAAAGTGGCGTTTTTGCCATTTCCAGGCGTTGTATTTTAACGAACTCCTCCTAGGGATTTTATCCGATCGACACCAAAATTGGGTTTTGTCATCTAAAGGCCTTGGCGATGTTAAATTGCGAAGCTTTAGAGTTTTCGTCGATGGGCGTGTCCGTAGCGCCCTCGCAAACTTTGATGATTCGCCACAAAACAGGAAGTCGTTATAACTCAGGCATGCATTATCCGATCTGCCTCAAAATTCACACGCTTGATAAGCGTCCTGACCTGAACACGTTTACATGCCAATATCCAGATACAGTTATAGCGCCACCTGCTGGCCACAGGAAATGACATGGTTTACGGAGTTATATACTCCTCCCACAAATTTTATCGTATCAACACCAAAAATGAGTGGTGTTATCTGAAAGCTCTAGCGATGATATATTGTGAAGATCTAGAGTTTTCGCAGAGGGGCGTGTCCATGGCGGCATGACAAACCTCAACGCTTCGCCATGGAACAGGAAGTCCTTATAACACAACCACACAATGTCCGATCTGCCTGAAATTTCACATGGTTGATAAACGTCATCTCTTGAACACATCCACATAACAATATTGAAGTGGGCGTGGCAAAATGACTCGACAGCGCCACCTAGAAAAATTAAACGGACGAGCCCCCGATCTACGGATCACGCACATGCACAAAAATTGGCACACACCTCAAACATGGCAAAAGATACGAAAAAGTCTCTTGGAGCCATATCTCAAACCCAACAGGAAGTCGGATATTTTTAACTTCCTGTGGCGAAAAAGTGGCGCTTTTGCCATTTTCAGGCGTTGTATTTTAACGAACTCCTCCTAGGGATTTTATCTGATAATTACCAAAATTGGGTTTTGTCATCTTAAAGCCTTGGCGATGTTAAATTGCGAAGCTTTAGAGTTTTCATCGATGGGCGTGTCCGTGGCGGCCTCGCAAACTTTGATGATTCGCCACAAAACAGGAAGTCTTTATAACTCTGGCATGCAATATTCGATCTGCCTCAAAATTCACACATTTAATAACAGTCCTGACCTGATCAGGTTTACGTGCCGATATCTAGTTACAGTTATAACGCCACCTGCTGGCTACAGGAAATGACATGTTTGACACTGTAACAAACTCCTCCCACAAACTTTCCCGTATCAGCACCAAAATAGAGTGGTGTCATCTGAAAGCTCTAGCGATGATATATTGTGAAGATCTAGAGTTTTTGCAGAAGGGCGTGTCTGTGGTGGCATGACAAACCTCAACGCTTCGCCATGGAACAGGAATTTCTTATAACTCAACCACACAATGTCTGATCTGCCTGAAACTTCACATGATTGATAAAAGTCCTCTCCTGAACACATCCAAATAGCAATATTGAGTCAGTCATAGCGCCACCTGCTGGCAGAAGGTAGTTTGGCTTGTAACTCGGCCACACAATGTCCGATCTGCCTGAAACTTCACATGATTGATAAAAGTCTTCTCCTGAACACATCCACAAAACAATATTGAGTCAGTCATAGCGCCACCTGCTGGCAGAAGAAATTTTGGCTTGTAACTCGGCCACACAATGTCAGATCAGCCTAAATTGTCACATGGTTGATGAAAGTCCTCTCCTAAACACATCTACATAATAATATTCAGTCTTTCATAGCGCCACCTGCTGGCAGAATGTAGTTTGTCTTAAAACACAATCTCCACACAATCTCTGATCTGCCTGAAACTTCACATGGTTGATAAAAGTCCTCTCCTGAACACATCCACATAACAATATTGAGTCAGTCATAACGCCACCTGCTGGCAGAAGGTAGTTTGGCTTATAACTCAGCCACACAATGTCCCATGTGCCTGAAACTTCACATGGTTGATAAGATTCCTCTCCGGAAGATATCTACATGCCAATCTTAAGTCACAATTATATCGCCACCTGCTGACAGGAGGAAGTTTGGCATAAATCTGTGATTTTCTTAGATTTTTTTTTATATATTGGCTTAAATTATTATTGTTCGCTGTTCTCTGTCATCGTAAGGTCACCGGGTGGCGGTGAGCCCGGGTGCGAGGTCCCTATCATCGCTGCTTGCAGCTTTAATTAGGGACCGAGCACCGAACGGTGCAAGGCCCTATTGGAATTGCTCCGTTTATTAGGGACCGAGCACCGAAACGGTGCGTAGGCCCTATTGGAATTGCTCCGTTTATTATTATTATTATTATTATTATTATTATTATTATTATTCTCCTCCGGAATGAATCGCGATTTTGAGGGGCTAAACATGGCCGAAAACTCACGCAACTTTGCACACGCCTCAGAAGTGGTGAAAATTTACGTTTATTATGGGCTTCGGAAGTGGGCGTGGCAAAATGACTCGACAGCGCCACCTAGAAAAATTAAACGGACGAGCCCCCGATCCACGAATCACGCACATGCACGAAAATTGGCACACACCTCAAACATGCCAAAACATACGAAAAAGTCTCTTGGAGCCATATCTCAAACCCAACAGGAAGTCGGATATTTTTTACTTCCTGCGGCGAAAAAGTGGCGTTTTTGCCATTTCCAGGCGTTGTATTTTAACGAACTCCTCCTAGGGATTTTATCCGATCGACACCAAAATTGGGTTTTGATATCTAAAGGCCTTGGCGATGTTAAATTGCGAAGCTTTAGAGTTTTCGTCGATGGGCGTGTCCGTGGCGGCCTCGCAAACTTTGACGATTCGCCACAAAACAGGAAGTCGTTATAACTCAGGCATGCATTATCCGATCTGCCTCAAAATTCATACGCTTGATAAGCGTCCTGACCTGAACACGTTTACATGCCAATATCCAGATACAGTTACAGCGCCACCTGCTGGCCACAGGAAATGACATGATTTACGGAATTATAAACTCCTCCCACAAATTTTATCGTATCAACACCAAAATTGAGTGGTGTTATCTGAAAGCTTTAGCGATGTTATATTGTGAAGATCTAGAGTTTTCGCAGAGGGGCGTGTCCGTGGCGGTATGACAAACCTCAACGCTTCGCCATGGAACAGGAAGTCCTTATAACTCAACCACACAATGTCCGATCTGCCTGAAACTTCACATGGTTGATAAACGTCATCTCTTGAACACATCCACATAACAATATTGAAGTGGGCGTGGCAAAATGACTCGACAGCGCCACCTAGAAAAATTAAATGGACGAGCCCCCGATCTACGAATCACGCACATGCACAAAAATTGGCACACACCTCAAACATGGAAAAACATACGAAAAAGTCTCTTGGAGCCATATCTCAAACCCAACAGGAAGTCGGATATTTTTAACTTCCTGTGGCGAAAAAGTGGCGCTTTTGCCATTTCCAGGCGTTGTATTTTAACGAACTCCTCCTAGGGATTTTATCTGATAAACACCAAAATTGGGTTTTGTCATCTTAAAGCCTTGGTGATGTTAGATTGCGAAGCTTTAGAGTTTTCATCGATGGGCGTGTCCGTGGCGGCCTCGCAAACTTTGATGATTCGCCACAAAACAGGAAGTCTTTATAACTCTGGCATGCAATATTCGATCTGCCTCAAAATTCACACATTTAATAACAGTCCTGACCTGATCAGGTTTACGTGCTGATATCCAGTTACAGCTATAGCGCCACCTGCTGGCCACAGGAAATGACATGTTTGACACTCTAACAAACTCCTCCCACAAACTTTCCCGTATCAGCACCAAAATAGAGTGAAGTCATCTGAAAGCTCTAGCGATGATATATTGTGAAGATCTAGAGTTTTTGCAGAGGGGCGTGTCTGTGGTGGCATGACAAACCTCAACGCTTCGCCATGGAACAGGAATTTCTTATAACTCAACCACACAATGTCTGATCTGCCTGAAACTTCACATGATTGATAAAAGTCCTCTCCTGAACACATCCACATAACAATATTGAGTCAGTCATAGCGCCACCTGCTGGCAGAAGGTAGTTTGGCTTGTAACTCGGCCACACAATGTCAGATCTGCCTAAAATGTCACATGGTTGATAAAAGTCCTCTCCAAAACACATCTACATAATAATATTGAGTCAATCATAACGCCACCTGCTGGCAGAAGGTAGTTTGGCTTATAACTCAGCCACACAATGTCCCATGTGCCTGAAATTTTACATGGTTGATAAGATTCCTCTCCGGAAGACATCTACATGCCAATCTTAAGTCACAGTTATAGCGCCACCTGCTGACAGATGGTAGTTTGCAGTATAACTCAACCACACAAAGTCTGATCTGGCTGAAACTTCACAAGTTTGATAAAAGTCCTCTCCTGAACACATCTACATAACAACATTGAGTCTGTCATAGCGCCACCTGCTGACAAAAGGCAGTTTGGCTTATAACTCAGCAAAACAATGTCCGATCTGCCTGAAACTTCACATGGTTGATAAGTTTCCTCTCCTGAAGACATCTACATGCCAATCGTGAGTCACAGTTATAGCGCCACCTGCTGACAGGAGGAAATTTGGCATAAATCTGTTATTTTCTCAGATTTTTTTATTATATCGGCTTAAATTATTACTGTTCGCTGTTCTCTGTCATCCTGAGGCCACCGGGCGGCGGTGAGCCCGAGTGCGAGGTCCCTATCATCGCTGCTTGCAGCTTTAATTATTATTATTCTTCTCTCCAATGAATCGCGATTTTGAGGGGCTAAACAAGCCCGAAAACTCACGCAACTTTGCACACGCCTCAGAAGTGGCGAAAATTTACCTTTTTTATGGTCTTCTGAAGTGGGCGTGGCAAAATGACTCGACAGCGCCACCTAGAAAAATTAAACGGACAAGCCCCCGATCCACGAATCACGCACATGCACAAAAATTGGCACACACCTCAAACATGCCAAAACATACAAAAAAGTCTCTTGGAGCCATATCTCAAACCCAACAGGAAGTTGGATATTTTTGACTTCCTGCGACGAAAAAGTGGCGTTTTTGCCATTTCCAGGCGTTGTATTTTAACGAACTCCTCCTAGGGATTTTATCCGATCGACACCAAAATTGGGTTTTGTCATCTTAAGGCCTTGGCGATGTTAAATTGCGAAGCTTTAGAGTTTTCATCGATGGGCATGTCCGTGGCGGCCTCGCAAACTTTGACGATTTGCCACAAAACAGGAAGTCGTTATAACTCAGTCATGCATTATCCGATCCGCCTCAAAATTCACACGTTTGATAAGAGTCCTGACCTGAACAAGTTTACATGCCAATATCCAGATACAGTTATAGCGCCACCTGCTGGCCACAGGAAATGACATGTTTTACATCGTAACAAACTCCTCCCACAAATTTTTTTGTATCAGCACCAAATTTGGGTTGTGTTATCTGAAAGCCCTAGCGATGATATATTGTGAAGATCTAGAGTTTTCGCAGAGGGGCGTGTCCGTGGCGGCATGACAAACCTCAACGCTTCGCCATGGAACAGGAAGTCCTTATAACTCAAGCACACAATGTCCGATCTGCCTGAAACTTAACATGGTGGATAAAAGTCCTCTCCTGAACACATCCTCATAACAATAATGAAGTGGGCGTGGCAAAATGACTCGACAGCGCCACCTATAAAAATTAAACGGAAGAGCCCCTGATCTACGAATCACGCACATGCACGAAAATTGGCACACACCTTAAACAAGCCAAAACATACGAAAAAGTCTCTTGGAGCCATAACTCAAACCCAACAGGAAGTCGGATATTTTTAACTTCCTGCGGCAAATAAGTGGCATTTTTGCCATTTCCAGGCTTTGTATCTTAACGAACTCCTCCTAGGGATTTTATGCTATCGACACCAAAATTGGGTTTTGTCATCTAAAGGCCTTGGCGATGTTAAATTGCGAAGCTTTAGAGGTTTTGTCGATGGGCGTGTCCGTGGCGGCCTCACAAACTTTAACGATTCGCCACAAAACCGGAAGTCATTATAACTCAGGCATGCATTATACGATCTGCCTCAAAATTCACATGTTTAATAAGAGTCCAGACCAGAACAAGTTTACATGCCGATATCCAGATACAGTTATAGCGCCACCTGCTGACCACAGAAAATGTCATGATTTACAAAGTAATAAACTCATCCCACAAATGTTTTCATATCAGCACCAAATTTGGTTGGTTGTGTATCTGAAAGCTCAAGCGATGATATATTGTGAAGATCTAGAGTTTTCGTAGAGGGGCGTGTATGTGGTGGCATGACAAACCTCAACGCTTCGCCATGAAAAAGGAAGTGCTTATAACTCAGGCACACAATGTCTGATCTGCCTGAAACTTCACATGGTTGATTAAATTCCTCTCCTGAAGACATCTAAATGCCAATATTGAGTCAGTCATAGCGCCACCTAGTGACAGAAGGTAGTTTTGCTTATAACTCAGCCACACAATGTCCAATCAGCCTGAAACTTCACAGGGTTGATAAAAGTCCTCTCCTGAAGACATCTACGTGCCAATATTGAGTCACAGTCATAGCGCCACCTGCTGGCAACAGGTAGTTTGGCTTATAACTCAGCCACACAATGTCCGATCTGCCTGAAACTTCACATGGTTGATTAAATTCCATTACTGAAGGCATCTACATGCCAATCTTAAGTCACAGTTATAGCGCCACCTGCTTGCAGTTGGTAGTTTGCATTATAACTCAACCACACAAAGTCCGATCTGCCTGAAAGTTCACATGGTTGATAAAAGTCCTCTCCTGAACACATCTACATAACAACATTGAGTCTGTCGTAGCGCCACCTGCTGACAAAAGGCAGTTTGGCTTATAACTCAGCTAAACAATGTTCGATCTGCCTGAAACTTCACATGATTGATAAGATTCCTCTCCTGGTGACATCTACATGCCAATCTTGAGTCACAGTCATAGCGCCACCTGCTGAGAGGAGGAGGTTTGGCATAAATCGGTGATTTTCTCAGATTTTTTAAATATAATGGCTTAAATTATTACTGTTCGCTGTTCTCTGTCATCCTGAGGCCACCGGGCGGCGGTGAGCCCGGGTGCGAGGTCCCTATCATCGCTGCTTGCAGCTTTAATTATTATTATTCTTTTCCGGAATGAATCGCGATTTTGAGGGCCTTACCATGCCCGAAAACTCACGAAACTTTGCACACACCTCAGAAGTGGCGAAAATTTACGTTTGTTATGGGTTTTGGAAATGGGCGTGGCAAAATGTCTCGACAGCGCCACCTATAAAAATTAAACGGACAAGCCCCCGATCCACGAATCACGCACATGTAAGAAAATCGGCACACACCTCAAACATGCCAAAACATACAAAAAAGTCTCTTGGAGCCATATCTCAAACCCAACAGGAAGTCGGATATTTTTAACTTCCTGCGGCGAAAAAGTGGCATTTTTGCCATTTCCAGGCGTTGTATTTTAACGAACTCCTCCTAGGGATTTTATCCGATCGACACCAAAATTGGGTTTTGTCATATAAAGGCCTTGGCGATGTTAAATTGCGAAGCTTTAGAGTTTTCGTCGATGGGCGTGTCCGTGGCGGCCTCGCAAACTTTGACGATTCGCCACAAAACAGGAAGTCGTTATAACTCAGGCATGCATTATCCGATCTGCCTCAAAATTCACACGTTTGATAAGAGTCCTGACCTGAACACGTTTACATGCCGATATCCAGATACAGTTATAGCGCCACCTACTGGCCACAGGAAATGACATGTTTTACACTGTAACAAACTCCTCTTACAAATTTTTTCGTATCAGCACCAAATTTGGGTTGTGTTATCTGAAAGCCTTAGCGATGATATATTGTGAAGATCTAGAGTTTTCGGAGAGGGGCGTGTCCGTGGCGGCATGACAAACCTCAACGCTTCGCCATGGAACAGGAAGTCCTTATAACTCAACCACACAAAGTCTGATCTGCCTGAAACTTCACATAGTTGATAAAAGTCCTCTCCTGAACACATCCCCATAACAATATTGAAGTGGGCGTGGCAAAATGACTCGACAGCGCCACCTACAAAAATTAAACGGACGAGCCCCTGATCTACGAATCACACACATGCACGAAAATTGACACACACCTCAAACATGCCAAAACATACAAAAAAGTCTCTTGGAGCCATATCTCAAACCCAACAGGAAGTCGGATATTTTTAACTTCCTGCGGCAACTAAGTGGCATTTTTGCCATTTCCAGGCGTTGTATCTTAACGAACTCCTCCTAGGGATTTTATCCGATCGACACCAAAATTGGGTTTAGTCATCTAAAGGCCTTGGCGATGTTAAATTGCGAAGCTTTAAAGTTTTTGTCAGTGGGCGTGTCCGTGGCGGCCTCGCAAACTTTGATGATTCGCCACAAAACCGGAAGTCATTATATCTCAGGCATGCATTATCCAATCTGCCTCAAAATTCACATGTTTAATAAGAGTCCATACCAGAACACGTTTACATGCCAATATCCAGATACAGTTATAGCGCCACCTGCTGGCCACAGGAAATTACATGATTTACAGAGTTACAAACTCCTCCCACAAATTTTATCGTATCAGCACCAAAACTGGGTGGTGTTATCTGAAAGTTCTAGCGATGACATATTGTAAAGATCTAGAGTTTTTACAGAGGGGCGTGTCCGTGGCGGCATGACAAACCTCAACGCTTCGCCATGGAACAGGAAGTCCTTATAACTCAACCACACAATGTCCGACCTGCCTGAAACTTCACATGGTTGATGAAAGTCCTCTCCTGAACACATCTACATAATAATATTGAGTCTGTCATAGCGCCACCTGCTGGCAGATAGTAGTTTAGCTTACAAATCAGCCCCACAATGTCTGATCTGCCTGAAACTTTACATGGTTGATTAAATTCCTCTCCTGAACACATTTACATGCCAATATTGAGTCTGTCATAGCGCCGCCTGCTGGCAGAAGGTAGTTTGGCTTACAACTCAGCCCCACAATGTCTGATCAGCCTGAAACTTCACATGGTTTAGTAAAATCCTCTCCTGAACACATCTACATGCCAATATTGAGACACAGTCATAGCGCCACCTGCTGACAGGAGAAAGTTAGGCATAAATCTGTGATTTTCTCTGGTTCTTTTCATATATCGGCTTAAGTTATTATTGTTCGCTGTTCTTTGTCATCCGGAGTTCACCGGCGGCGGTGAGCCCGGGTGCGAGGTCCCTATCATCGCTGCTTGCAGCTTTAATTATTATTATTATTATTATTCCGCCCCCAACCGGGGCACTTTTGAGGGTCTAAACATGCCCGAAAACTCACGAAAATTTGCACACACACCAAACGCGGTGTAAATGGCTGGGTTTTAGGGGTTTCGGAAGTGGGCGTGGCAAAATGACTCGACAGCGCCACCTAGAAAAATTAAACGGACGAGCCCCCGATCCACGAATCACGCACATGCACGAAAATTGGCACACACCTCAAACATGCCAAAACATACGAAAAAGTCTCTTGGAGCCATATCTCAAACCCAACAGGAAGTCGGATATTTTTGACTTCCTGCGGCGAAAAAGTGGCTTTTTTGCCATTTCCAGGCGTTGTATTTTAACGAACTCCTCCTAGGGATTTTATTCGATCGACACCAAAATTGGTTTTTGTCATCTAAAGGCCTTGGCGATGTTAAATTGCGAAGCTTTTGAGTTTTCGTCGATGGGCGTGTCCGTGGCGGCCTCGCAAACTTTGACGATTCGCCACAAAAGAGGAAGTCGTTATAACTCAGGCATGCATTATCAGATGTGCCTCAAAATTCACACGTTTGATAAGAGTCCTGACCTGAACACGTTTATATGCCGATATCCAGATACAGTTATAGCGCCACCTGCTGGCCACAGGAAATGACATGTTTTACACTGTAACAAACTCCTCCCACAAATTTTATGGTATCAGCACCAAATTTGGGTTGGTGTCATCTGAAAGCTCTAGCGATGTTATATTGTGAAGATCTAGAGTTTTTGCAGAGGGGCGTGTCCGTGGCGGCATGACAAACCTCAACGCTTCGCCATGGAACAGGAAGTCCTCATAACTCAACCACACAAAGTCCGATCAGCCTGAAACTTCATATGGTTGATAAAAGTCCGTCCCTGAACACATCCACATAACAATATTGAAGTGGGCGTGGCAAAATGACTCGACAGCGCCACCTATAAAAATTAAACGGACGAGCCCCTGATCTACGAATCACGCACATGCACGAAAATTGGCACACACCTCAAACACGCCAAAACATACGAAAAAGTCTCTTGGAGCCATATCTCAAACCCAACAGGAAGTCGGATATTTTTAACTTCCTGTGGCGAAAAAGTGGCGTTTTTGCCATTTTCAGGCGTTGTATTTTAATGAACTCCTCCTAGGGATTTTATCTGATTGACACCAAAATTGGGTTTTGTCATCTTAAAGCCTTGGTGATGTTAAATTGTGAAGCTTTAGAGTTTTCATCGATGGGCGTGTCCGTGGCGGGCTCACAAACGATGATGATTCGCCACAAAACAGGAAGTCGTTATAACTCAGACATGAAATATTCGATCTGCCTCAAAATTCACACATTTAATAACAGTCCTGACCTGAACAGGTTTACGTGCCGATATCCAGTTACAGTTATAGCGCCACCTGCTGGGCACAGGAAATGACATGTTCGACACTGTAACAAACTCCTTCCACAAACTTTCCCGTATCAGCACCAAAATAAAGTGGTGTCATCTGAAAGCTCTAGCAATGATATATTGTGAAGATCTAGAGTTTTTGCAGAGGGGCGTGTCTGTGGTGGCATGACAAACCTCAACGCTTCGCCATGGAACAGGAAGTTATTATAACTCAACCACACAATGTCTGATCTGCCTGAAACTTCACATGATTGATAAAAGTCCTCTTCTGAACACATCTACATAACAATATTGGGTCAGTCATAGCGCCACCTGCTGGCAGAAGGTAGATTGGCTTATAACTCAACCACACAAACTCCGATCTGCCTGAAACTTCACATGGTTGGTTAAATTCCATTACTGAAGACATCTACATGCCAATCTTAAGTCACAGTTATAGTGCCACCTGCTGGCGGATGGTAGTTTGCAGTATAACTCAACCACACAAAGTCTGATCTGGCTGAAACTTCACAAGGTTGATAAAAGTCCTCTCCTGAACACATCTACATAACAACATTGAGTCTGTCATAGCGCCACCTGCTGACAAAAGGCAGTTTGGCTTATAACTCAGCCAAACAATGTCCGATCTGCCTAAAACTTCACATGGTTGATAAGTTTCCTCTCCTGAAGACATCTACATGCCAATCATGAGTCACAGTTATAGCGCCACCTGCTGACAGGAGGAAATTTGGCATAAATCTGTGATTTTTTTTCAGATTTTTTTTTAATATATCGGCTTAAATTATTACTGTTCGCTGTTCTCTGTCATCCTGTGGCCACCGGGCGGCGGTGAGCCCGGGTGCGAGGTCCCTATCATCGCTGCTTGCAGCTTTAATTCATTGTTGCTCTTATAGTTGTGTAAATTGCTTCCTTGTCCTCATTTGTAAGTCGCTTTGGATAAAAGCGTCAGCTAAATGACTAAATGTGAATGTAAATGTAAAAATGTTTTGCACATTTTGTGTTCTGGTCAAAATGCTTGTAAAAAAATCTAATAAAGTGTCAAATAACTTTTGTAAAATGCATATAGTTTTTCCCACATTTCTTGACCACTTTTGGGGTTGATTTATGCTGTTTCAATGATCACTAAATGACATTGATAACCTAAAACTACAAATTTATGCAAAAAAATTATAATAATTGTTTTTATATAAACAAATATTTACAAGTTTCTTCGATTCATTTGTGTTTTAAAATTAAATAGATTTAATTACATTCTCAGACCAGATGTTATTGATAAATTACTCCATCATTTGTGTGCTTCATGTTTCACTTTTTAAAAAAATCTTATTTTTTCTATTTAAAAAACAGGTAAATGCAACAAGCAATGTCATATACATTAAATTATCACACATTCATTGAATCCCTTATTAATTTATTTATTTTACCCTTTTATAATAATTTATTTATTCTAAACATTCTTTGATCATTTAATATCACAAATAAAATATTAAATCATAAGACTCTCACCTTATGAGAATCCAAAATGATAATATTATACTACACTGTATAAAAACGCAGGGTTATTTCAGCCCAAATCTGAGTGTGGGGACTTATTCAACTGGGTTAAAAAAATTTTTATTAAACTAATAGGACCAAATTTAACCCAATGTTTGGAATAGTCAATAATTCACCCAATTTGGGTTTCAATAATTCAGCATTTCTTACTTAATAAATTTAAAGCAGGCATTCTTTCTGTAAGTCTGTTCCTCCCATGACCTTTGACCTTTAGCAGGGGTTCCTGAAGGTTATTTTAGGGACCAGAAGGGAAGTCACACAAGATCTGCTTGATTTGTTCTCGCTCAGTGAAAACAAGTCAGTGATTTGGCAAAGCAACAGATGATGAAGTTGCGTCAATGCTTCTGCCATCATTTCTGAGAACTGTCAAACTACATACAAGCAAATGCTACGATTTAACAGTCTCATCACAGACTCCATAAATGTGAATTTGTTTCTACAAGTATACATTTTAGATAGAGCTAGTAGTTTCAATTTTTATTACACCCTAAATAGGAAAATGCTGTCAACAACCAATATTTTTGGAAAAGTTATATAAATTATGTGAATGGCATATGAAGAAACACCCTCTAAAATCCTGAGGAATATAGACACCTTTACCTTTAGTCATTTATAGATATAAATATAGATATAAAAATACAACAAAACTCAAAAATGTAGTGTATGTGCGTTCTGTTGATTTTATAGCTCAGTGCAGGAGTATACAACATTAAACTCTGCGGAAACAGCCTTAAAGATATAGTTCACCCAATAATAAAACGCATATCATCTCACCTTTTACTTGTTTCAAACCTTTTTATGTTCTTTCTTCTGTAAAACACAAAGGAAGATAGTTTGAAGAAAGCTAGAAAATTGAGGTAAAGTTGGTTTCATATGCACACATTCAGACTTTCTCCTGAATAATATCATTTCAGACAGGTATGATTTGCAAATTCTAAATAGTGAAATCATATAAGCAGTCAATGAATATCAAATTACAGCAGTGTTCACAGTCAATCAAATTGTGCCATTGTTGTTTTCAAGTCATATTCACATGTGATTTCAGACCCAATATTCAAATTAGCGTGGTAAATAATATAAGAAACGCTAATTAAAGGAATGTGCAAATATGAAACCAACTTTACCTCAATAGATGGAAACCTGTAACCACTGACACCCATAGTATGTTTTTTCCTACTATGGAAGTCAATGGTTACCGGTTTTCAGCATTCTTCAAAATATCTTCTTTTGTGTTCAACAGAATAAAGAGCTCATAAAGGTTTGGAAACACTTGGAGGAAGGTAAATAGTGCGTAAATTTACATTTGCTTGCGTGAACTATCATTTTAAGGATGCATACTGTAAATTAAACTACATAAACAGATAAAAGGCAATAAAGTTAACACTTAAATGTGCATTTTAGGGTGTTTTCTGTCCACTAGTCTCAATGAAGACATGGTACTGATGCAAAATAGCTAATAAAATCCTAATAACTTGACCTGAACATGAAATAAACAATGATTTTGTATGCAGTGTCGTTCCTTTAACCTCGCAGATACCAGTCTGACTGTATAAAACCAAGTTATGTCATTGCTTCAGCCATCATTTCTGAGATCTGTCAAACTACATGCAAGCAAATGCTACAATTTGACAGCCACATCACATAAATGTGAATTTGTTTCTACAAGTATAAATTTTAGATAGAGCTAGTCGTTGACTTTTTACTTGTATCTGTTTATTAATCCCTAAATAGGAAAATACTGTAAACAACAAGCATTATTATTGGAAAAGTTACATGAATTATGTGAATGGCATATGAAGAAACACAGTCTAAAATCCTGAAGAATATAGTTACCTTTACTTTTAGTCATTATTAGATATAAATATAGATATAAAAATAAAATAAAACTCAAAAATGTAGTGTATGTGTGTTCTGTTGATTTTATAGCTCAGTCTAGGAGTAAAAACAACATTAAATGTTGCGTAAACAGCCTTAAAGATATAGTTCACCCAATAATAAAACACATATCATCTCACCTTTTACTTGCTTCAAATCTTTTTTTACGCTCTTTCTTCTGTAAAACACAAGAAGAAAGTTTGAAGAAAGCTGGAAACCTGTGACCATTGACATCTATGGTATTTGTTTTGGAACTATGGAAGTCAATAGTTACCGGTTTTCAGCTTTCTTCGAACTATCTTCTTTCGTGTTTAACAGAATAAAGAGCTCATAAAGGGTTTGAAACACTTAAAGGAAGTTAAATAGTGTGTAAATTTACATTTGCTTGCTTGAACTATCATTTTAAGGATGCATACTGTAAATTAAACCACATAAACAGATAAAAGCTATTAAAATAAACACTTAAATGTTTATTTTTGGGGTGTTTTCTGTCCACTAGTCTCAATGAAGACATGTTACAGATGCAAAATAGCCATTAAATCATAAAAACTTGACCTGTACATGAAATAAACAATGACTTTGTATGCAGTGTCGTTCTTTTAACCTTGCACATACCAGTAAGACAGTATAAAACCAATTAAACACATCTTTTTAGCTTTGAAACCGTTAGTAAGTGAAGCAAACACCATCAGCAACAGGTGAAAATGAAATTATCGATAACATTGAACATCCTTCCCGTCATTTTATCAGTTATAAACGATACAATTACGCGTATAGCATATGACGCGTGTGATAACGTTACTGATAGTTGAACTAACGTTAGTGATGACAGCTGCTGTTCAGCTAAGCTAAAACAAAACGGTCAACACACTCAATTTACTCCCTCCGGAGCTCTCACAAATGACATATTTTAAAGCTTACCTTTTTCTTTAAACGTCTCGGAGTCCGTTGGTCACAATAATTTGCTGGTAAACATTATATTTGAGCTAAATTTGTCTGGGTCTGTTATCAGTGCGTCAGGCCGAGAGGAGTGACTGACAGCCGCGAGCGCACATTCTAACACACACGCCGACAGCCAATTAGAATGCGGGACGGCCGTGGCGCGTGGATTTACCGTAAAGCGCTAAAATCATGCGCAGTGAACAAACGACCACAGAAGCGGAAGGAAAGTGCTGTGATTACCGTAAAGATCGTAAGAAGTCAGAGTTGAGTTGCTAGATGGATAAAGACAGACTCAAATAGGGAGGTGTTGTATTTTAGTCTTTTAGTGTAGCCTATTATTAATCAAGTTTACAACAACAACAACAATAATAATAGTAATCATAATAATAAAAATAATAATACATTTAACCATGTGTACTTAGATTGAAAACGTATATTTATTATTATTATTACTATTGTTATTATTATTAATATTATTATTATTATTATCATTATTATTATTATTTTTATTACTATTATTATTATTATTATTATACATTATATAAAAACCTAAATAAATAAATGGACAAGAATACATAAACACGTAAGAAAATTATGTTATAAATAATAATAAAAATGATAATAATAATAATAACAATAACAACAACAACAATAATAATATAATAATAACAAATTTTTAAATTGTCAATTTGATAACACATGGATTAAATGTAGTAATATTCATTCGTTCATTCATTAATTTTCTTTTTGGCTCAGTTCCTTTGTATTATTATTATCAATATTATTATTATTATTATGTATTTATTTATTTATATTTTTACATAATAATATCAATAATAATAATAATGACAATACTGTACAGTACTCAGAATGAAAATATTGCTTTTATTATTATTATCGTCATTATTATTATTATCAATAACCACATTTGCTTACATTTATTATTATTGGTAATTAATTAATTTCAATTTTTCATAATAATAATAATAATAATAATAATAATAATAATAATACATTAAATCCATGTGTACTCGGATTGAAAATCAAAAAGTACTCTTCTCTATTATCATCTTTTGTTTTATATATTCATTTATTCTTTGTTATTTATTTATTTTTATAGAATGTATAATAATAATATTAACAAGGACAGAACTTTTGGATTTTCAATCTGAGTACACATGGATTCAATGTATTATTATCATTATTATTATTATTATTATTATTATTGTTATTTTATTAATATTATTATTGTCATATTAAAATCCAAATGAATGAACGAATAAATAAATAAATGACCGAAAGTAAATAAAAATGCATTCAAATATTGAAGTTGTTAACAATAACACAAATAACAACAAAAATAATAACAATAATTATAATGATATACTTTACAAAGTTTCTGTTCATACATTAATAATAAAAATGTATTATTATCATTGTCATTATTGACGACAACAAAAACAAAACAACACTGGTTATATCTATTCGTTATAATTCATTTATTCCTATTCCTTTAGATTGTCATTTAAACTTAATGTCTAATTTTAATATTGTGCCTATATAATTTCATCAGTGAGTTAGGTGATCACACGTCCAACTTAAAAACTGACAGACAGACATTCTGAGATAAATGAAACTAAGTCTGCTTATTTTCATGAACGTAAATGGGTTTTCACCAAGGATTTCACAAACTGCGCATGTCTGGTCGCTCTATGACCGGAAGAGGTCGCTGTAGGTTGACTTTCTAGACTTGCATAACTTAACAATAACTATACCAGGCCAAACTAGCTGAGAATGCACACTGGTTTTAAAATCTTAAATTAATTTTTACTAGTAAGAATTAAATAACAGAGCTGTCTAATTAAAATCTTTACTGGTAAGACATTAATTAGGCCTTATTAAAGAACTTTTGCATTAATAAAAAAAAATCCTGGTATGAGAAAAGAAGTCATTATAACTAAAAACATCTTGTTATTATGAGAAAATATGCTTTTTAATAAAATAATTTCCAACATTTAATTGAAAACTTTATTATGAAATAACGGAGTAGAAAAAACATGCGTGTGGCAGCAACGCATCACCATTTATTTCATATTCTGCATTAATTTTATAATTTTTTCATGTGTCCTCTCTCTATTGTTATTATTAATTTTTATTTGCTGTTTCTTTTTCATTTTGTGCAATATCATTGACAAACTTCTTTAAAATCATCATACCTTCCTTGTTGCAAAAATTAATCTCTGCATTGTTTGTACTATACTGTTGTCTGTGGTTTGTACAACAGTAATTGCATTAAAAAAAAGCATTGAGTCACCATAGCAAAGGATCACATCCCGCAACCTACACTTACTAGCACTGGGTTGGACCTTCTTTTGCCTTCAGAACTGCCTTAATCTTTCATGGCAGAGATTCAACAAGCTACAGGAAAAATTCCTCAGAGATTTTGCTCCATATTGACATGATAGCATCACGCAGTTGCTGCAGATTTGTCAGCTGCGAATCTCCCATTCCACCACATCCCAATGGTGCTATATTGGATTGAGATCTGGTGACTGTGGAGGCCATTTGAGTACAGTGAACTCATTGTCATGTTCATAAAACCAGTCTGAGATGATTCACGCTTTATGACATGGTGCGTTATCCTGCTGGAAGTAAACTTCAGAAGATGGGCACACTGTGGTCATAAAAAGGATGGACATGGTCAGCAACAATACTCAGGTAGGCTGTGGCGTTGACACAATGCCCAATTAGTACTAATGGACACGAAATGTGCCAAGAAAATATCCCCCACACCATTACACCACCACCACCAGCCTGAACCATTGATACAAGGCAGGATAGATCCATGCTTTCAGGTTGTTGTTGCCAAATTCTGACCCGACCATCAAAATGTGGCAGCAGAAATTGAGACTCATCAGACCAGGCAACGTTTCTCCAATCTTCTATTGTCTAATTTTGGTGAGCCTGTGTGAATTGTAGCCTCAGTTTCCTGTTCTTAGCTGACAGGAGTGGCACCCGGTGTGCTCTTCTGCTGCTGTAGCCCATCCGCCTCAAGGTTGGACGTGTTGTGTGTTCAGAGATGCTCTTCTGCAGACCTCGGTTGTATCGAGTGCTTATTTGAGTTACTGTTGCCTTTATATTAGCTGGAACCAGTCTGGCCATTCTCCTCTGACCTCTGGCATCAACAAGGCATTTGCGCCCACAGAACTGTCGCTCACTGGATATTTTCTCTTTATCAGACCATTCTCTGTAGATGCTAGAGATGGTTGTGCGTGAAAATCCCAGTAGATCAGCAGTTTCTGAAATACTCAGCCTGTCTTGCACTGACAAACAAGCCACGTTCAAAGTTACTTTAATCACCTTTCTCCTCCATTCTGATGCTCGGTTTGAACTACAGCAGATCGTCTTGACCATAGCTGCGTCCCAAATCGCATACTTATGCACTATTTACGCCATTTTGTAGTATAAATAGTGTAAGTAGTGTGTTCACACTGAAAACTCTTAAAATAATAAGTGCACTTTAATTACCCGGATGATGCACTCATTCAGCCGCTAAAATGAAGTGTGTAATGATGGACACTTCACGCACTCAACAACCGCAGGTTTGCTTACGTAGTGGAAGGGGCGGAGCTATAGGACGCACATGTTGGATAACTTTATTTATTTTGGATGGAGAAAGCAAAATTCTCCTACGAGAGTGATTATATCGCCTCCTGATGGTGAATGCGGCAATACTCACGATAGGTATTATTTGATAATTCGGTCGTTTATTTCACTGATTTGGCAACCGTCAAACGTCATCAGGGAAACGGTTTGAATTTCCGTTTAGTATAAAAACATTAGTGTGCCATTTGGGACGACACTACATACATGTACTATCCTGTTGCGTGTGTAAGTGCATAAGTACATAGTGCATGAGTGCAGTGTATAGTGTGCCATTTGGGACGCAGCTCATGTCTACATGCATTGAGTTGCTGCCATGTGATTGGCTGATTAGAAATTTGCGCTAACAAGCAGTTGAACAGCTGTACCTAATAAAGTGGCCGGTGAGTGTATATAGTCCCCCGACAAGTACTCAAAGCAGTTTCTGCATAATTAAAGAGTCGCACCAATATGTCACCTCAGCTTCTCCTCCTAGTTTGTGCCACTTTTGAATGTTTGCGTAAATACTCAGTCAATAATGCAGTCCACTCTCGCTCTGCCCAATTATAACCAGTTTCGCCTTTACACTTTGTTTTCCCTGTGCCCCATTTTTCCATGCTAATCGAACGCTTTCACCTTCAGATTGATCTGCTCTCTTATGCCTGCATTATATAATCTACCATTATGTGAAGAAACTGGACTTTGAAATTGCTGGGAGAGGCAATTCAGACTCCACCTGTGAAGGATTAAAGTAACAGACGTCTACTTTCATCTCTTAATAACACATGTTGACGTGCAGTGCTTATGACTTAAATATCAATTCCTCATATTAAGAAACGAAACTGAGCCTTTTCCATCTTAATGATTCGTCTGCTATTTCTGACCTTTGCTTCACTGCAATTTTAGGTCATCGACAGATCTGTGTTTTCATGGATGCTAATCACTGTAAACAAATTATTGTAAACACTGAATCATGGCTCAGTGGGTAGCACTGTCGCCTCACAGCAAGAAGGTCGCTGGTTTGAGCCACGGCTGGGTCAGTTGGCATTTCTGTTCTGTTCAGTTGGCATTTCTGAGTTTGCATGTTCTCCCTGTGTTGGTGTGGGTTTCCTCCAGGTGCTCCGGTTTCCCCCACAGTTCAAACACATGCGCTATAGGTGAATTGAATAAGCTAAATTGGCCGTAGTGTGTGTGTGTATGTGAATGAGTGTATGGGTGTTTCCCAGTGCTGGGGTTGCAGCTGGAAGGACATCCGTTGTGTAAAACATATGCTGGATAAGTTGGCGGTTTATGCCCCAGTGGCATCCTCTGATGAATAGGGACTAAGCCGAATGCATCATGCTATCACAGCATGTATCAGGACTTTTCAGACTGCCTATATCCTCGATGTGAAGGAAAGAAAATGAGAGATGTTATTATTATTAAGCATCCTTTATTTCATGTGTGACATGAATAACACATATTAAATAAACATTGTTGGTTTTCTACCAAAATAAACACAAATCCTAAGAATATGATGTCATTCGTTAATAAATAGGTACAAACAATAAATATATTGTTACAGTTAGGATCTAATGTAGTGTTTTTATGTGCAATAAACCCGTCTATCAGTGACTTCTGCCTGAAACAAAATCAAAATGAGCATGAGTACCTACATTTTACCACACAGATATGATTTCAAGAGTTCACACTTAGCTGATGATTGATTATAAAGCTTGTTTGGCATGCTGTCCCGGGAGAGAGTCCTGAGCTCATAAGATCCTCGAGCCCGGGGCTCCCTCTCGTTTGCAAGGCGAGAGGGGAGTTTGAGCTCAGGTAGATCTCGAGAACTCCCCTGCTGTAGTAGCTAATAAACAGAGAGTGATTGCTCTTAAAAGAGAACTACTAGGAGCATGTCTATGGTGCTGATTTGGATTAGTCAATTAACTTAAGTTGCATGTTTTGGGATGTGGGAGGAAACCAGGGAACCCGGGGAAAACCCACGTGAGCACGGGGAGAATGTGTAAACTCCGCACAGAAACGTCGGCTGGCTTGGTCAGGACTATAACCAGTGACGTTTTTGCTGTGAGGGAACAGTGCTAACAACTGGGCCACCGTGCTACCCATCTAGGGAAGGAGGAGTAAGGGTGGAAGGGGGGTTTTTCAAAGCAAAGATGGCTGTCAAATAGAACTTAGGGTATTTATAGTGGGTTAGGAATCATCTGATTGGTGAATCATAAATTGGATAATGCATGGTCAATCATGAGCAAGTGATCCTCTTGAAATTAGTTTGTAAATAAACCTCACCTAATACATATCATGCATTAAACACAATGAGTTAAAGGAGGTTTTCATGCTATCACACTGAAGTCCAGGTTCATATCTAGAGACTGGAATATAGTTAAACATTGTGATTTTGAGTTTAAGGGTGTGTTCACATTTGTAGATCGGTAAAAGAAGAGAAGCTGACTACATCTACATGGACACGAGTAATCGAATTATTTTCTGTAATCTGAATTAGACAATATTATGATGGTGTTTACATGAGCTACATAATCCATAATCCCGTTTTAAATACCGTTATAGCTTATGATTCGATTAACATCACCACGCCATCAAAATTTTGTTTCATGTAATTTCGGGTGTGTCATATTTAATTTGTTGACTTTAACTGCAGTTTGGCCCTTTCATTTTCATTCAGGAACATTTCATGCATACCCCCCCGTGACAATTGAGATATTAGATGCGAGTATGAACTGCTGGAAGAGTGTTGCTTTAATGGAGTTCGATACCGCACATCACTTACGGAAATAACCCTCCACATTTCGTGATGTGCGTGTCTCACAAGCTTCGAATGTTATCACTCAATTGAATGGCCAATTGAATGACTCAATTATCAGCTGATAGATATGGGCCAGTAGGGGCCTTCTGTGCCTACTGGTAGGCTCAGAAGGCAGTGATCATCCATCCACATGGTTATTCAGCTATACTAATAGAAAAGACCCCAGATCCAGATCTGTTTCTACATTACTGTGATGGTTGGGTTTAGAGTTGGGGTACACGTTAATAAAATATAATTAATGGGAAATTTAATAAATAAAATAAATAATTCTTATTAACTTCCAGCCGCAGCCGTATGTGATCTATAGCTGTTTAACCATGTGGATGGATGATAACAGCCTTCTGAGCCAACTAACAGCGCAGAAGGCCCCTACTGGCCCATGTCTATTAGCTGATTACCACTGATAACGCCCATTTAGTCGAGTGATAACATTCGAATCGGCTGGGTATCTGTGGTCCTTCACTGACCCGGTAGGTGCAGTAGTGTCAAACAGCCATGTGTGTATGGACTATCCTGTCGCAAAATGCTTTGAAATTCCTACATGACGGTAATAGTTTGATTGCGGTGTTTACATGTCTGTACTGCACTTCAGTATTGCCACTAATATCAGCATCCTGCACATGTCTTAATCCGATTTCTCTTTAGTGGGATTATGACCTTAATCGGATTAGATTAATCAAAAATCCCTGTTTACTTGGTCGACTCTCAATCAGAGTATTGTCCTAATCTTATTAAAATCGGATTATTGTGTCCATGTAAACGTACTCAGTGACTACGTTTACATGGACACCAATAGTTTAATCAGATTAAGGTCACAATCGAACTAGAGAGCAATGGAATTAAGACGTGTGGAGTACGCCATTTTAGTCGCATTATTAAAGTGCATTACAGACATGTAAACGCCTTAATCGAAGTATTACTGTCATGTAGGACTTTTCGCCACGTTTTGCGACAGGATAGTTCACACACGCGCACACACACACACACACACACACACACACACACACACACACACACACGCGCACACACACTTTTTTTTTTCTTCCATTCAGCATACGGTATGAACTTCCATTAAAACAACACTGTTCCAGTAGTTCATAGTTGCATCCAATATCTAGTTTGTCACGGGGAGGCATGCCCGAATGAAAGTGAAAGTGCCAAACCTCAGTTAAAGTTGACAAATTACTTTTGTAAAGTAAATTTTAAAGCAAAACTTACAAAAAACATCCAAAACCATGCTGAGCAATGTAATAAACTTGCGAGAAGCTTATAAAATGTATAAAAGGGGTCAAAACCATCGTAATCTCACGGCAGTTCATAACTTTTTGATTTATTGGCTAATTTGTTTTAATTTGCATGATCTCATATATATATATATATATATATATATATATACAAGCCGCAACCCAGTACTGGGAAACACCCATACACTCTCACATTTACACACACACTCATACATTACGGCCAAAGTAGTTCATCCAATTCACCTATAGCAAACTTCACACAGAAAGGCCAACTGGCCCAGCCGGGACTCGAACCAGTGACCTTCTTGATGTGATGCGACAGTGCTAACCACTGAGCCATCGTGCTGTCCTTCATAGGTTTTCATACAAATTAATTTATACGAATTTGTACAAATTAGCCACTTTTCTGATAACACGTAAAACAGTTACGTTTCCTCGCGAGATTGGGCTGGTCAAAACAGTGACAGACATTTTAACGCAGAAACAGAACAACAAAAAAAGTACTCATGGCCACATCATGTCCTGTTTTTGGCTCTTTTACATGTTTTTGTTTGGTTTTGCCTTTATTATTTTACCCGAACCGAACCAGAAAGCAGAAGGACACCCATTTCCTTTTCTCTGTTTGTTTGGTGTACACCAGGGTTCAGTATCAGGTGCCGTTTACACTCATGCGTTTTGTTTTAATATGCAAATGTTTTGTTATGGTTACGTCTGGCGTCCACGCTACTCTGATATTCTTGACCTGCGAAAACGAAAACACTGAAGACCTTGTTTTAGTCTACATCTCCACTAATCCGGATACATTTGAAAACGGTGCTTTCATCCAAAATCGATCCATGTCCACATTATTGTTTCGATTCTTTCCGTAATACACACTAAAACGACTGAAGTGATTTCGTTCATGTACTGCTCATGCGCACAGATGTAACACACCTTAACTTGCGTCATGTCTGCCTGCAGTTTATTTACTTTCTGTCTGTTTATACATGGAGCATGTACAAACTGACGTTAGTAGGTAATAAAGCTGTCAAAACAGACAGCATCCAAAACAACTGTTTTACATAGTCGGCAGCTAGCTCTTGTAGTGTCGCCCACTGACACTAAGCAGGGCTGCATCCGGTTAGTACACTGTGAAATAAAAAAAGTTGACAAACTTAAAATTAAGGCAACAAACTTGAGGACATTTTTGAGTTTATTGAACTTAAATCGAGTCGATGCAGTAATTATGATGAAAGTTACGTTAACTTAAAAACGTCCTCAAGTTCGTTACCTTAGAATTTTAGGTTGATTCATTCATTCATTTTCTTTTCGGTTAGTCCCTTTATTAATTAGGGGTCGCCACAGCCAAATGAACAGTCAACTTATCCAGCATTTGTTTTAAACAGCGGATGCCCTTCCAGCTGCAACCTATCTATGGGAAACATCCATACACACTCATTCACACTCATACACTATGGACAATTTAGCCTACCTAATTCAGACGCATGACTTTGGACTGTGGGGGAAACCAGAGAATCCGGAGGAAACCCACGCGAACAAGGGGAGAACAAGCAAACTCCACACAGAAATGCCAACTGACCCAGCCGAGGCTGGAACCAGCGACCTTCTTGCTGTGAGACGGAATCACTACCTACTGAGTTGAATCAACTTTGTTGATTTTTCCAGTGTACTTGGATGGTAGACCGCACAGGAAAATTAGGTTGCTGCCGGAAGTGGTGTTAGAGAGGCCAGCAGGGGGTGCTCAACCTGTGTGGGTCCCAACGCTCCAGTATATTGATGTGGACTCTATACTACTCAGTGAGCGCAGTGTTTTGGATGAGACGTTAAACCGAGATCCTGACTCTCTGTGATCGTTAAAAATCCCAGGATGTCCTGTGAAAAAGAGTAGGCGTTTAGCATCAACCATCCTGGCCAATCTTGCTCACTGGCCTCTGTCCATCATGGCCTCCTAACCATCCCCATATTATAATTAGCTTTATCACTCAGTCTCCTCTCCACCAATCAGCTGGTGTGCGATCTGGTGCAATATGAGTACGGCCACGTCATCCAGGTGGATGTGTAAATCGCTTTGAGTGTTTAGAAAAGCGCTATATAAATGTAACGAATAAATGTCGTCCACCATGCTAGCTGAATTGGTCACCTCTAAAATGCGTCATCGTTTCCGAAAGCCTTTGTTTCCGCCGTTAAAACTGCATCACCCGCATTTACCCACTTTAGACAGCATTTTCAAGAAGATACAATTTTTTGTTCCCAAAAAATGCACTGTGGAAGGACGGCCAATATAGAGAGAGAAAAATATGTATTTTTAAACTAAAATGTATTAAGACTGATTTATACTTCTGCTTCGAGTGATCTGCATGACCCAGGGCCCCTGCCTTGCGCATATCAGTGCATTTATACTTCTGGGTGCTGTTTGTGTTGCTCTGCAATATTACTTCCGAACCGCTAGCTGGCAGTAGGTTTTTATGTTCCTCTGTGTCGAGTTTCTTCTCGAGTGTTTTGTTTTATCTGGACACTACCTCAATGAACAGGAAGCTGAAACTCACTCATTCAGAGGCAGGAACTGGCGGACGAGTAATAACTTTAATCATAAGGGAAACACAAATCAAAAGTTTCCATCTGGAGCTCCTTTACGGTAGAGTTTGGACTAAATTTTGAATCCCGCTCCCGCAAGGTTTTATCCCGAACCCGACCGCTCCCGCTTATATTCAGCATTTGTTGTCCTGCTGCCCAACCCGCGCCGTTTTCTACCCGCCACGCCCAATCCCGCTAAAGAGCGGGGGGAGAACAAAACCGAAAACCACCCAGCTATACAGAGTCCAGACAGCCTATAACAAGCTGTCTGTATAAACACACACACACACACACATATGCACCAAGCACACACACACAGACAAAGCTCCCTCTCTCATTCCCACGCAAACACCCAAGCACAAACACACACACACAACAAAAAAGCTATACACAGCATCACACTATCTCATTCACACACATACATACGTGTGCTCACTCAAATCGGGAGCGATACTGCTAGACGGCCCGCTCCCGTCCAAAATTCAACCAGTTACCGACCGCTCCCATTCTATTCGGAAATGTATTCCCACGGCGCAGAAATCTGGTCGGCAGACCTCTACTTCACAGGACCCGACACGTGTAAACACTCACTCCATCGGGCTCACGGTTCTTAGCACCGCCCACACTCATCACACAGCTACCAAGCAGACCCATCACAGAGCTTGCGCAACACGTCGATGCGCCATGTAGCTACAAATTTTGAGAGGTGCACAACAGCATCAGCCACAGCGATGCAACTGGACGAAGGCTGCACCAGACCATATGCATGAGCTTAACGCAGAAGTATAAATCAGCCTTTAGTGTGGACATGGTCTTAATTCACAAATGCTGGTGTATCAGAATAGATTTACTGAAAGAAAAACCTTTGAAATCAGAGGCATGGTTATCCACAGTCCTCTCTGAGTGGCATTTTAAACAATTGTGTATCATTCCCTGATTCATCAAGCCATTCTCATACAAAAATTACACAAGTGGTGGACTGCAAGCACAGACACCAGCAAAATATGCACATGCCCAGTAAGCATAAATGGCCACATATCATGCATTTTAGGCTGTATAGTGTGGACAGAGATCATTTTTCTGAAACACAATAAAAACATCAACGCATTAGTGTAAACAGCACCTCAGATAGTAGCGTTCACAATCGAACCACGAGACTTCGATAGCCAAGTGTTGACACACCACTGCATGGGCAAATCTCGCACTAAAAGACTATTTTGTGTACATTTAGAGACCTATAAATAAAACACACAGTCTTACATTCTCCTTTCACACCATAATATTCTTCTTCTCTAGTTTCTCTCTCTCGTTAGAAGAGCTCAGGAAAGCCGCCTGGAAGCGATGATGTGTTCTATAGCTGGGAAACACAAACAGAAATATGATCATGTTTGTTTTTAACTGATGGTGCAGTCACAATTGAAGGCACAATTATTAACCATCCAGTGAAATTTACATTCTCTTTAAATATTTCCCAAGTGATTTCCTAGAGCAAGGACATTTCATTGTATTTCCTATTCTTTTTTTTTCAGTTTGGCTAGAATAAGGCCGTACTCACACTATGTACAGTTGACTCGAACCGGGCCAAAGCACGCTTGTCCCCCCTCCCGTCTCCCCCGACGGCCCGCACTCACACCACAATTGGGCCTCGGCACGCTTACGTCATCGGTGCTGCGCTGTTCAGTGAGAAGCGCTGTCACTCAGCAGCACAGTGGGGATTTCTCTAGTTATATCCTTTCAGTTGTTTGTTATGCAGTGACATGCAGTCAGATATTTTGCCAAACAGTCCTTAGGGATGCAGTGACACGGAGTCAGATATTTCGCCGAACAGATCCGCCACTTTTGCCGCTCATAAACAATCATAAAGCCTTCGTGCTGCAGGTATTAGGAGGTCTGCTGTAGGTGCAGCTGTGGTGCAGTGAGGGGTTTGCGTATTTGATAAGCTACGGCAGTTTGCGTTCACTGAACAGTAAGAATGATTAATAAATCCATATGAAACAGCCCCTTAAAAGTCACGTCTCGCTTTTAGTTTCGGGCTTTGGCACGTTTTACACTCACACTACAAACATACCACGTGAAAGCCCAAGTGAACTGCGCTCAGGCCCACCTCTTCCAACCGGGCCAGGGCCAGCCAAGTGAACCGTGCCTGAGCCCGATTTAGCGCACTCACACTTTTCAAACGATCCGGGAAACGGGCCTGGGCACAGTACGGATGGCATAGTGTGAGCAGGCCCTAAAAGCACAGGGTGGCACAGTGGCTCAGTGGGTAGCACTGCCTCCTCACAGCAAGAAGGTCACTGGTTTGAGTCCCAGCTGGGCCAGTTGGCATTTCTATGTGGAATTTGCATGTTCTCCCCGTGTTGGCGTGGGTTTCCTCCGGGTGCTCCGGTTTCCCCCACAGTCCAAACACATGCGCTATAGGTGAATTGAATAAACTAAATTGGCTGTAGTGTATGAGTGTGTGTGTGAGTGTGGGAGTGTATGGGTGTTTCCCAGTACCGGGTTGCAACTTGAAGGGCATCCGCTGCATTAAACATATGCTAGAATAGTTGGCGGTTCATTCCGCTGTGGCGACCTCTAAAATAGAGACTGAAGCTACGGTCACATTGTGTGTGCGAAATTCTGTCGTACGTCGCTGCGAAAAGGGGCGGGATTAAACAAGATTTTTAGACAGTAAAAAAAGCGAGCGATTGCTCCATGTTTTAAATTTTGTCCAGAGAGGTCATGTTTTGATCCTTGATTGGTCTCATGCAGTCAAGTGATGCGATTTCGCAGATCAGAGTTCACGAAGCTCGAACTTTGCACCGCAACGAACTGCGAAACCTAACGCATGACCCTGCTTTTCCGGTCTGACGCATTCGCGTGCGTATGAATGGAAGTCTATGGGAAGAAAAGTTAAGTGTGACCACAGCTTAACAATGAATGAACAATGAATGAATGAATTTTCATAGTATTTTCTATTTTATTTTATCTTTTTTTTAAAGTTTGACTGGAATGAAAGCAGTTTTTACATTTCTTTTAACGTCAAATTTGGCCCTTTAAGAAATGTTTTGATTGTCTATTGGGGGATGGAAGTTGGATATTGGGGGTGGTGGTTGGTCTATTTCTACTACTACCTACTACTCCCGCATCTGCCACCTGTGCAGAAATCAACTGGGCTGTAACATGTTGCCAGATTGAGGTAAAAAAAATACTTTGAAATTTAAATAATTCTTCAGTTGTGTGAGGTGATGAGCTTCGTACAAGATCTGGCAACTTGACAAGCATTGGAAGAAGTGATTTATTCTTTAAAACTACTGTAGATTGGGCCATACAAATCAAAGGAGTTTATTCATTAATTCTTTTTTTTCGGCTTAGTTCCTTTATTAATCAGGGGTCGCCACAGCGGAATGAACCGCCAACTTATCCAGCATATGTTCCATGAAGCGGATGCCCTTTCAGCCACAACCCGACACTGGGAAACACTCATACACTCTTGCCATGGCCAATTTAGCCTACCCAATTCACCTACAGCGCATGTGTTTGGACTGTGGGGGAAACCGGAGCACCAGGAGGAAACCCAAGCCAACAAGGGGAGAACATGCAAACTCCACACAGAAATGCCAACTGACCCAGTCGAGGCTCAAACCAGCGACCTTTTTGCTGTGCGGTGTTTGTGCTACCCACCACACTACCATGAAGCCCTACAGGAGTTTAGAGGAGTGAATTACAGGAGTGTTGCCAGGTATGGTCTTATTAACAGAACTTTAACCTAACAATTAACCAAGTTAAGCCTTTAAATGTCGCTTTAATCTGAATACTAGAATCTTGAAAAATAACTAGTAAAATATTATGTGCTGTCATCATGCTAACCACTGAGCCATCGTGCCACCCCACGTTTGATAAATATTTTATAAAGAAGTCAAATTCCACAGGAGAGCTAAGTACTTAGACTCAGCCATAAAAGCTGCCTGCTATAAGCCAGGCTTGTTTGTTGTGTGAGAGATGAATGAATGTGTGTGGCTGCACTTTTAGCATTTTTGTTATTTGCTGTACTTACTGGACGCAGACCATGATGAGGATGGCTAAGCAGCTGATGACTGACAGCACGACAGCCATGATGACGAGGGCGGCGTGTGTGGTTTCAGTGCTGCTCTCATCTCGAGACGTCTCCAGAAGCTGGATGCCACAGCGCTCACCATCATAACCTCGTCTACACCTGAAACAATCAGACATTGCAAAATTTCCCACAGCATTTTCCCACAAATTCATTAATAGTACTGGTTGTTAAAAGTTATTTAATTAATTGTTTAATTTCATTCATTAATTAATTTTCCTTCAGGTTAGTCTCTATTTCAGTGGCCGCCACAGTGGAATGAACCGATAACTATTCTAGCATATGTTTTATGCAGCGGATGCCCTTTCAGCCGCAAACCAGTAATTTGATTTTCTTAATTTAAAAGAATCAGTTAATTAATTAATTAAAAATCAATTAATTAAATAAATAATTAATAATAGCTAATTAAAGAAATAATTAAATTCCATAATAATAATAATAATGATTGACAATGTCGGCGCAATAGCCCAGTTGTTAGCACGCCGACATTGGTAACACTTCAGAGCGTCTCAAGTTCGTATCCCAGCTCGTATCCCAGCAAAGGACATTTCCCGACCCTACACCCATCTCTCTCTCCCACCTCGCTTCCAGTCTGAATACTGTCCTATCTAAAAAAAAGGGCAAAAATAAATAAAAAAACTAATAATAATACTAATTAACAAAACAATAAATTAAAGAAATAATTAAACAATAATAATTAATTAAACAAATAATTAAATGTAATAATTGTACTGGACGGTTGTTTAAAATTGTATTAACTGATTACTTAATTTTTTATAATTAATTAGAAAACTAATAATAATTAAAGAAATTATTAATTAAAGAAATTATTTATCAGAAATAAAAAATCAAAACTATTCATTCATTCATTTTCTTGTCGGCTTAGTTCCTTTATTAATCCGGGGTCGCCACAGCGGAATGAACCGCCAACTTATCCACAAGTTTTTACGCAGCAGATGCCCTTCCAGCCACAACCCATCTCTGGGAAACATCCACACACACATTCACACACTACGGTGAATTTAGCCTACCCAATTCACCTGTACCGCATGTGTTTGGACTCTGGGGGAAACCTGAGCAAAATTAAAACTAATTGTAACTATTTTTTATTTTTCAAAATGTCATTTATTTTTCCTGTGATGAAGAGCCGATTTTCTAGCATCGTTACTGCAGTCTTCAGTGTCACAGGATTCTTCAGAAATTATTTTAATATGTTAGCTTAGTGCAGTATATTTATATATTTATTCTATTTACATTAAAAAATGTTGTTAATTCTATTATTATAGTTATGTTGTTGGTGTCTTGAGGGGAAAGCCTCTTGCTGACACCGGACAACAGTTCATCAAACTGGGCTCGGCTCAGTCGGAAGTACAGCTAAAAGCTTCCATCATCCAGGTGTAGCACATTTGCTATTTACAAGGTGGACTTTGTAAGTGGAAAAAATGAACGCTTCACTAGCGAGAAAACAGTTAAACAGAGCATCTGCAGCGCGAGGATAAAGAACGAGCCTTCTCCATTCTGCCTCTTTATTCCTTTACCTTCGTGGAGTGAGGAAACGGTGGAAACTCACTCCACTTAAGACATCCATTAGCCTGCATATTCAATTTTGTTTGTTAAGCGCAAAGATTTGTTTCGAAACTATTTCTAAACTCAGTTCTAATTTCCAGCGAACGAATAAATGAAAAATAATAACGAAGTGTGGTCAAAAAACTGAGTTATATCCAAACACACGTCCTGTTCTTGTGCCCCATATGGTGATGCAGACGTCTCCAAAACCCGACAGGTGGACAAATCTAAACTTGCTTTTATTAAAACAAATATAAATATGCATATAATAAATAATACTGCTGATAATAATAACATTATACTAATGCAAATTGTCATGAATAAACAGAAAAAAAGCACCCCAAGGCGAAGAAGGCATAGTGGTTTTTATATTTATGTAGAAAGCATTAGTTATTATAATATTTTAATCCTGTAATGTTTTTCATATGTAAAGATGTGTACTGCTGTACATCCTGTGTGTATTAAGCAATGTGTAAGCATTAGTGATGGAAAGTTCGGATCATTTTACTGACTCGGATCTTTGAGTCTCGTTCATCGAGATGAACGAATCTTTTGAGTCATTTCGTTCATTTGGTTCAATTTGCCAAAATATTACTAAAATGTTACGAATTGCTTCCAAACACATCTACAACTAGCCCAAAAGGTTGATCACATGACAAATAAGTCATAAATAGAATCCTATAAGAAGGAGAAAATAATAATTCAATGTTTACCTGCTCTTTTGTCTATGAAGGTATTGTTGTCTCTTTGCTCAGCTCACCCCTTCATGTCTTCAAATGTCAGTGGTTCGTTCACGTTACACTGACAGTCACATATAATCTTAACCACTGTACACAGTCTGAGCCGATAGGAGCCATGATAATTAGTTCACCTTTCAAGTCATCTGGGTCTTGAGTCGTTCGTTCATCACGTGACAGAATGACTCAAACCCGAGGACTCGAGAGATGAACGGTTCAATTCTTTTTCCGGCTCTAAACGCATACGATTGGCCCGTGAGGAACGAATGATTCAGACCCGAGAGAGGACTCGAGAGATGAACGGTTCAATTCTTTTTCTGGCTCTAAACGCATATGATTGGTCCGTGAGGAACGAATGACTCAGACCCGATAGAGGACTCGAGAGTTGAAAGGATCAATTCTTTCTCCGGCTCTAAACGCATATGATTGGCTTCTGCCTTTCCGCAACGAACGACTCAAAAGACTTGAAATATGCGGTATATACCACCTGCACAAATATGCGCACACACGGATGAACGAATCACTCCCTGAGAGGACTCGTAGTTCTCGAGTCATATTAAAGATTCATTCAAAATGAACAAATCGTTCATGAACGACCCATCACTAGTAAGCATTTGGACGTGCTCTGCGCTGGACTTTAGACCAGGTTAATGTTGGTAAATAGCGTGGTCTATTTTATTTCTTCAAATTAGCAACATGAAAACAATGCGCCTTAACACACCTCCTTTATAGACATGCACACCCATGAGTCCACAAAGTGGCGCAAATGGATTTGCTATTTAAAAATGTGGTGCAAAATGTGAAATTTAGGGTTGCACTGGTCTGAAAATAGCACAAAAAAACGTGCCATACACGTCTTGCGCCTTATTGCGCCGGGTGTATGATAGTGCCCTTCATGTGTCAGCTGAGATTACATCCAACATCGGATAATAATGCACATTTCAAAGCACTTCCTTTAAATGTAAAACTTTTGACCACCTCTGTCACTGAATAGAATTGAGCCAGAGTAATGTTCACTCACACACACACGGGTTCGCTCAGGCCGTGCAGGTATGTGCAGTGGCCGTGGATGCAGTAATCTACATGAGAGGTCAGGCAGGGGTCAGCGGTGGTGCTGCGGCTCCGGTGACTGGACGTGTGGTTGGGCTGAACAGGAGTGATGTTTTTATTCCTTTTTCTTCCTTTGTTCTTCTTGCGTCCGGAGCGCTTGTGGTTCTGCTCGTCTCCTTTACTGGCTTGGGTTACTGAAAGATGCAAGATGTGTGTGAGAACATTTGTTTACACTTGCATTATTATCAAAAATAAAAAACGTCTGCACCATTTACTCACACTCGTATGGTTGTGAACTTTTATTACACTTATCACACTATTAACAAATGAAACTAAAATTAAGACTATTAGATCAATAAACTACTAATTATCTGCTTATTAATAGTTAGTAAGGTAGAAGTAGGGTTTAGGTTTTGGGTAGGATTAGGGAATGGCGACACAGTGGCTTAGTGGTAAGCGATGTCACCGTGCACGCTCCTGCTTGATGCGAACTCGCAGGGTCTGTGCGGGCTTGAAGACGCACTCTCTTGTACTGTTTGTGTTTTGTTCTGTCGGCATCGCGGTGTTTCATTCTCAGCGTCTCCATCTTGTTGGTTTCTGTTTTGGTTGGCGCTGAGATGAAACATGCGCATTGCATATGTGTGAGAGCACGATGAGGTGTTTTCATCTATCGTGTGCTCGTGTCTTGCGTCTGTTGTCTAAGCGCGTGGCTCTGCGTTTACATTGTGGTCGCGTGCTTTTGTTGTGTGCTTCAGTCTTGTCCTTTATTGTGAACGCACGGTTAATAAGTTCTCTCATTGGCTGCGTGTTCTTGTCCCGTTTTATGTGAGCACATGGCTTGTGTTGTCTCTGTGTCATGTGCTCTCCCGTATATTGTCTAGTTCAGTGGTTCTCAAAGTGGGGGTCGCGGGACAATGAAGGGGGGTCCCCTGGTGATTTCCAAAAATCGATTTATTTTTATTAAACTTCAAGATTTACCACATTTTATTCATAACCTACTGAAGAGAAAAAATATATACTATATAGTTACTATAATAGCTTATATTTCTATTGCAGGGGTGCTCAACCCTGTTCCTGGAGATCTACCCTCCTACAGAGTTTAGCTCCAACCCTGATCAAATACACCTGAATCAATTAATAAGGACCTGAACAGCACTTGATAACTACAGGCAGGGTTGCAACTGAAATCTGCAGGAAGGTAGATCTCCAGGAACAGGGTTGAGCACCCCTGTTCTATTGGATTGTGACCCCTGGATACATTATATTAAATACACAGCAATAGCATCAAATGCAGCGGACTGATTTTATAACACCAGGTTGAACTTTCTGGTCCATTTACAGCACTGTATCCATTAAAAAACAGAAACGAAGAATAGACTTGGGTCTATGGTGTGTATGCACCATTGTATGCAAGGTTTCTGTATTTATAACCACCTCAGTTCAATTCAATTCAATTTAGCTTTATTTGTATAGCGCTTTTACAATGTAGATTGTGTCAAAGCAGCTTCACATAAATGCTCATAGTAACTGGAACATTGTGGTTCAGGTTTTAGTGTTTAAGTTCAGTTCAGTTCAGTTTAGCTCAGTTCAGTGTGATTTAATCATTACTGAGAGTTCAAACACTGAAGAGCAAATTCATCGATGCGTAGCTCTACCAATCCTGAACCATGCGAGGCAGTGGCGACAGCGGAGAGGGAAAAAAAAACTTCACCTGATGGGAGTGAAGAAAAAAAACCCTGAGGGAACCAGACTCAGTTGGGCACGACCATTTTAATTTCTCCACTGGCCGAAAGTCTTGTGCAGAGCTTCATTCGCCGTGGTTGAGGCTGGAAGATGGCCTCAACGAAGACTCGTCTGTCCCTGGAGCGTCGCTGGAATCAGACTCATGTTCTCCACTCCCCACGACCATGAATTCAGAGGATATTGGGGGTCGCGAGTCACTGGCATTGTCATTTTGGGGGTCAGGGGCTGAAAAGTTTGGGAACCCCTGGTCTAGTTCAGGGATGGGCAAACTTGATCCTCGAGGGCCGGTGTCCCTGCAGAGTTTTGTTCCAACACTAGTCAAACACACCTGAACATGCTAATCAGTGTCTTTAAGATCACAAGAAATCTATAAGCAGGTTGGTTTGATTGGAGGGTTGGAGCTAAACTGTGCAGGACACCGGCCCTCCAGGACCGAGTTTGCCCACCCCTGGTCTAGTTCCACCCTCCATTATTAGTTATTTACATGTATGTTCATCAGTTTGTGTGTTAATTTACTTCTGTTTATATTCTCCTCATGTCTGCTGTCCTGTGCCAGTTCGTCGTCTATACTTTCCTGTGTTCGTGTTCCAGTCCTGTCCTGCCAGCCCAGCCAAGTTCGTTTACCGTTTTGTGTTATAGTTATGTTTTCCCCCCTCGAGGTGGTTTTTGTTGTCCTTTTTGTTTTATTTTAATTTATAATATATCATCTCATGCTTCCTGAACCTTAACAGATATGTAGTTCATTTCTAAACCTTTCTGACTCATAAATGACGTATTTGCAGGTTTGATGTGTGTTAGTAAATAAAGCTTAGCACAATTATCCCATTTATTATTTTCCTTTTGATTTTGGGATCAAACATGAACCAATCACGTGTTCCCTGCGAGATTCATCCAACTAGAGTTATGTGAATTAAAAATGTTAAGGTGACATATTGATAATTTGAGAACCTTTGTACTTAATAACAACCTAATTAAAATTTTAAAAGGCTTTGATCAGGTAGTAAATTAGGTTAATCCAAGAATAATGGACATCTTAGTGGTTAAGTGTGTGTGTGTGTGTGTACCTTTAAAAAAAGGTGGCTCGATGAACATTCCGGATGGATCCTGATCATCGTCAGACTCTAAATCTTCCCCCACTGCGCTCTGAAGACCCTCCCCCGATGATGACATCACAGTCACATGATCCAGCACGGAAGTGTGAGTGGCAGCTGTAGTAATGGTAAACACTGCAGACAGAAACACACACACACACACACACACACACACACACGGTCTATTATATCACAGCAGTAATGTAGCAATGAGGAAAGCTTAGTTTCGGCACAGTTTGTGAATAATAACAGGATCAAAAGCTTCATTATATCACAATGACACATTAACCTCAATTAGAGAATATAAAGAGAGGTTGATCTGCTTAATGTTGGTAATGATGTCGAGTCATCCTGTAAACACCCCGTGCATATTGAACTGAACGAACGAGACAGAAAACATAATAAGCGAGTGGAAAACTTGAGGTCATGTGAGGTCACACTGCACCTGCTGCATTTACGACATGAAATCCGAGTCCTTTATGTGTGCTTTTCAAGTTTATTATATGTAGTCTGGGTTATGATCAATGCAGCACTCCATTCAGGCTTAAATACACAATATAATCACATGATGTGGAAAACTCATTCATCTACTTTGTATAGCACTGCACTGAACACACAGAGACTTTTCCTCTTTAAAAGGGACCTATTATGAAAAAAGGACTTTCATAAGGGGGGTTAAACACAGTTGTGTGATGACTGTGTGAATATAGCCAGCCTATAATAATAAAAAATAATTAATTATATTGTTTATAATCACACTTCATAAAAACAGTCTGCAGAAACACTTTGATTGACATTCTCTCTTTGTACGTGTCATCAGAGGGGGAAAGCCCCGCCCATAAGTGACCATCTCTCCCTCATTAGCATAAACAGCCCTGAGTGAAAATTGTGTTTTTGATTGTCAGGTTGTTGTAGGCCTAGTTATAATAATAGTTTTACATGATCAAACTAGTGTTACTTTCTCCGCTTCAGTAATGTCCAGCTGGTTAATTCATGCTCGTGCAAAGGATGAGACGGACAAAAGTAATCAATGCATGCCCTTCTTTTACTTATTTTCGTGTTGTCCGGTTTACAGCTCCCGGGTGGAATAACTCGAGTGAACATAAAAGAAAGCCGAATTAAACTTTCTTTCTCTGCTTCAGCTGCACAGAAATCATCGAGCTTACATCATCCATCATGCGTGTTGAACTACACTACCCACAATACACTTCGCTGTGGACTACAACTCCCGTAAACAGCAGTCTTACGCCTGTTTCACACCGCAAGCGTCAGCGGCGCGTGAGCAGAGCGTGAGCAGCGCGTATGTCGAGCAGTAGCAGCACGCAGGCGTTTGCCTTTCACACCAGCTGCGTCTGCAGCGCGCAGCTCTTCGGCAGCTGCTGCTGAGATCAACCTATCTCTGTCTATTCTATCTAGTTACCCCTCTATATACAAATACACTTTTTAAACTTTTCATCTGTACCAAGCCCCCTCCTATGCTGTTTCATTAACCTGCAAATGTTTATTTTACAAATTTTATAGATCAAATAGTACTGTATGCTTCTCAAGCTAACTTATATGAGAATTGTCTACAGTCAGAAGACAATCGCCTGTGATATCATGTCATTTGTTTTTTGATTATCAGGTTGCTGTAGACCTAGTTATAATCATATTTATACAATATAGTTATAATGATATTTATACATGATCAAACTAGTGTTACTTTCTCCGCTTCAGTGATGTCCAGCGGCAGAATAACAGCTCGTTAATTCATGCTCGTGCAGATGATGAGACGGACAAAAGTAATTAATGCATGCCATTCTTTTACTTATTTTCGTGTTGTCAGATTCACAGTGCAAACAGCTCCCGGTAGGAATAATTCGAGTGAACATAAAACAAAGCCGATTGAAAACTTTCTTGCTCTGCTAGCTGCACAGAACACAGCGAGCTCACATAATCCAGCATGCGTGTCGCACTACACTACCCACAATACACTTCGCTATGGACTACAAATCCCGTAAATATTCTATTTCCCCTCTCCTACAACACTAGTGTGCAACTTAAGCAAAACTGATAGTAAAATAGTTTTACATTTGGTTTTGTAGTTCGGGCCTAAATAAATGTTTGTTGCCGTTTTTAATTGTTTTAAGTTCATTTGAATGACTATATATATAAACCATTTGACATTATTAACGCATTTATTGGGTTAAATTGTTAGTTTTTATTGTCATTCAATGTGTTTTGGTCATTCTCAATGCACTGTCACTTTAATTGAGCGTGAGCAGCGCGTCAAAAATAGACCCAGCGCCGAAACTATCGCTGCACTGCTGCTTCGGCGACGCTCACGCCTCGCTCTGACGCGCTGCTGCTGCGTGCGGTATGAAAGCTCTAATCTGTTAACATGGACGCCGAAAACACACGCGCTGCTCACGCTCTGCTCACGCTCTGCTCACGCGCCGCTGACGCTTGCGGTGTGAAACAGGCGTTACCGTACGTTCACACCGAAAGCAGCGAGAGCGTCAAAGTAGCCGGAAGTCATTCATTTTCAATGAGAGCCGGCGGCGATAGGCGGCGAGGAGCAGCGCAGCGCGTCTTCGCCAGCATGAGCGTCTAGGAGAGTTGAAATGAAGTCAACTTTATGTTAATGAGCTATGACGCGGTTCGGCGGCAAGCAATCAGAATGAAGACGTCCACCGCTTGACAGCAGTTCAGAGAACACAGACCTGTGAACTTTGGTTCCAACCACAGTTGTTCCCAAGGGTTTGATTATTGCGGTCGCCGGATTTCCAATTATTTACAATGTTTTCCTACAGAAACATACATTACATAAGTTACTGGCGAGTTACTGATGTGCATTAATGTTATTTAAATTTATCTTAAAAAAGCGGGAATCTCACGCGATGTGACAGTACAAAACAGTACTGCTGCTTCAGGATATTTCAGACATATGGACACATATTGGATAAATAGAGCAAAGCCACACCACATGCAACTTGATCTTCCATTGTTGTATGAATTTGATAAGAAGTGCGCAACATTTTCACGCTAGAAACATGTTTTATGCAGGAATGTAACTGATATGCTGCAACGGCTCCTTTAAATACGAGATCAATGTAGCGAGTTTTGACGCTCTCGCCGCAGGAGCTGAAGGCAGACAGCATTGTCGCCAGGGCGGCCAGAGCGACCTTGGACGCTCTCGCCGCTTTCGGTGTGAACCTACGGTTAAAGCGGCCGCTTCTATTTCCCCTCTCCTGCAACACTAGCGTGCAACTTAAGCAAGATTGATACTGAAATTGTTTTACATTTGGTTTTGTAGTTCGGGCCTAAATAAATGTTGCAGTTTTTAATTGTTTAAGTTCATTTGATTGACTATATAAACATCAGTTGACATTATTAATGCATTTGTTGGGTAAAATTGCTACTTTTTACTGTCATTCAATGTGTTTTGGTCATTATCAATGCACTGCCACTTTAATTGAGTGTGAGCAGCATGGCAAAAATAGACCCAGCCACAGAACTATTGCGGCACTGCTGCTTCAGCGACGCTCACGCCTCGCTCTGACTCGCTGCTGCTGCGTGTGGTGTGAAAGCTCTAATCTGTTAACATGGACGCCGAAAAAACACACACTGCTCACGCTCTGCTCAGGCACTGCTTGCGCTAGCGGTGTGAAACAGGCGTAAGCCTCATTCACAAGCGACTCACAGCGGCAAAGCAACAAAACGACCGTTCATTCTCAACAGAGAGCGAGTGACTTCTGACAACCTCCATCTACGCGAGCGACAGTGACCATTGGCGACCAGGTAGAGGTGTCGAGCGATGCGACAAAGCTGAGAATCCTTCAACTTTATGCAAATGAAGAGGGACTTTCTTGAGCGATAGCCAATAGGAACACCAGCAGAGCTCTTGGGATCCTCTCTCAGCTCACTCAGAGGCCGGTTGCATTCGTCCTGTATATACCTACACACCCCTGCGTTTGAAGCAGGTCGCCACCCAGAGCGACAGGTAACTACAAAGTCGCTGCTAGTCTGAATGAGGCATAAGAGATTTGAACCGCTATGCCACTATGGTCAAACATAGGCATTTATAGCTCTGCCTACTTTGGAAAATTTAGATAGAGACGATCTATCTCTCGTTAGCATAGACCAGTGGTAACCAAACTTGTTCCTGGAGGGCAGGTGTCCAGCAGATTTTAGCTCCAACCCTAATCAAACACACCTAAACAAGCTAATCAAGCTCTTACTAGATATACTTGAAACATCCAGGCAGGTGTGTTGAGGCAAGATGGAGCTAAACCCTGCAGGGACACCGGCCCTCCAGGACCAGGATTGGTGACCCCTGGCATAGCCATTACAGTTCTGAATCTGCTGCTATCGTCACACATAATTGTTCTTGAGGTAGGTTAAGGCCCAATCCTAATTCTATTTTTGTACCCCTACCCCTTTCCCATGGCCCTTAAAACAGAGTGTGAAACGGAAGGGCTTCAAAATTTACCCCTAGGAAATGGGACAGCACTACAGCACCTGAGCACGTCATCATATGTCATCGCGATCTCTTGCTTCATATGAGATTAGACAACGGTGACTGCTGTAGTTATTCCAGTTGTGCTATTTTTTGGTATTTATCTACAGGAATTCACTGAAGGCAACAGTATCATGTTATCGTAACAATCTAACGTGGTGATAAGATCATAACTGTACTGTGCATTGACACAGTGGCCATATTCATCCATGTAAACACACCAAAACAACACTAACATTATAGCAGACACTGTAAAAGCCCATTTCCAGCCTCTAGACTTTACAGACAGTGTATTCGAGTGTCATCGAGCGTCAGAATGTTGTGGGACTGCTGTACAGTTATTATTAGGGATTACAGAACCAAATTTAGCGTTTTTTATGTTTTGTTTTAATATTGTTTTTGTAAAAGCATGATGGTAAAACACAAGTGCGTGTTGCATTAAAACATGTGCTATAATATACAATACTAATTTGTGAATCTCCTTAATTCCGTCTGCAGCTATCCTGCAGTTGTGGCTGGAGTATTCTGGGAAATTTTCTTGCCCCTTGGTTTCGAGTGTGGTCCTGAAAATCTCTGTTCGAAGTGCTAACTAGCTTTCAAGCTAAAGAAAATTGGGACACTACCCTTCACGGGAATGCGCAAAACAAGGAGGTAGGGGGTAAGGGGAAGGGCTAGAATTGGGATTGGGCCTAAATGTACCATGTAACATGCTAGAATGAACCTTATAGGCTCTCATCAAGCGGCAACCTCCCGCTCTCCCTCGGGAGGCCAATACGGAAGTAATTGTAATAAAAAAATCTGCTAGTCCTGGCTCCATAATAGAGCAAATTTCAATTGAGCCCATTGTTAGAATGGCCAACTTTACAGCAGTAAAAAAAGGTGTTTACATCCTGGTACAAAGAACGATTTTGGTTCATAAAGCTACTATTACCCTTCATGACAACGGTGTGGGGGGTGAATTTTTTTATAACTCATCTGTTTTCTTTATATTAGGTTTTATTAAGTTTGCATAATTAAGGGCGTGGCCACTTGATTGACAGCTAGGTCTGGCTGTCGCCGTCACTTTACCTCAGCTGACTCCAGCAGATTAGTCACTGATTTTGGCATATTCATCGTATTTCTGTGTTGTTTTATATGGCTTTACACAGTCAGTTGCCTTTTGGGATTATTTCCTACAATTCCCAGATGATATGGGATGCTGAGTGAACATAATTGTGCTCACAAGCCATTCACGTGGCCTCCGTTTCCCATGTGAGTAAAGTTATATACTTATATAGCATCTCTATAAATGTATTTGTTTTATTTAAGATCATCCATCATTTATATTTTTCTTTAATGCATTGAAGAAAAACCCTAAATTTTTCTTTAATGCACTCTAGAACAGTCATCTGAAGTGTTGTCATACAGTTTTATGCCTGGATTTCATAAATAGCCTTGCATTTACTAACACAGACTCTATCTTAGGTGTTTGGAAGTAATTTGCGTTTTCCTCCTGTACAACATCATTAGAACAATACTTAGTGGCTCAATATATTACAGCAGTGTTTTTAAAAGACTAAACACTTTATTGATATAGTGTACAGCCAAGCACAAGTTGTCAGAACCCAAACGAGTCGCAGGTGATAAAGTATTAAGCATTTCTCCCAAAGTAAAGTGTGTCTAAGCTAGGTCCACGCAAAATGCCAGCAGGTGTCTGTAGCCCCGCTCACTCCCCGCCTCTTTGCCCTTGTTTGGTATCCCGCCATGAGTGCGACTACGCGTGAACAAAATGGCGACGGTTGGCCGCGCCTACTTGTGGCTTCTTTTGCGCTCTTCAGAAACCTATGGGTGACGTCACGGATACTACGTCTATATATTTTAAAGTCTATGGTTCTCATACATCAAGCAAGCAAACTTGAACTTCCATAACCAAATTTAAACTATGTAAACATTGTTTGCTAATCAAAATTTACAAGTGAAACTAAGTCAAAACTAAATCTGCTCAACATACATTGTACAAAAAAATATTGGTTAATTAATAGAATTCATATCTTGTGATTATTTTTTTTTTCTTTAGGTTATGAATTACAGTATGATAGCTTTATTTTTGCTCTGTCGACTGTTGATGTTGAAAATTCAACTCTATAATAAAAGTGATTTTTGTTGACATTTAAGTACAAATAAATTTTATTATTATTTTAAAATTGTATTAATATTAAATAGTAATATGTTGTATAAGAATTAATATTAAGAGAATTAAGTCAAATAACAGGAAAAGTATACAGGCAGTTTATCAGAAAGTTTTTGTAGCATGATTTACACCAATACAAACAATATTTCACTTCAAACTATCACTAAAAGTCACTTTTTTCCAACTTTTCAACATCAAAATTTGTTGCAGGAAAGACCAGGTCTCATAACACAATTGAATCACTAAATATAAAACCATGTTTTAAACTGTTTAATAAACTAAATATGTTCATTACAGACATTTACAGATATTTTACAATTAATATGAGTTTTTGATTTTAATCACAATAATTCATATGGAGTTTTAAAAAATATCTCTACATCAGAGAAGACTTTAAATGGATGGACAGAAATATCTCAGATGTGATTTAAAATATCCAAAGGTGAATGAAAGTCGTATAGGTTTGCCACAACATTGAGTAATGACAAAATGTAAATTTTGGAAAGGTGAACTGACCCTTTAAAATGTAGTTTACATGGCAGGAAATGATTAATAACAGTTTAAATTAAATCTGTCTAATAATTTAAAATGCAATAAAAATAGTTGAATGATTAACTTAAATTAAATTAATAATTAAATAAATAATTAAATTAATAATAAACAATGAAATTCCAGTTCCCATAACACTTTGTATAGTAGTAAATAGTATGCATGTATATGTGCTGGTATATTTTGCTAATATTTAATTTCTTATTTTGAGCTAAAGTCTTTTTTTTTCTGGTGTTGTAACAATTCAGACATTTAAGTAAAAAGTTTTTTAGACATTGCACTGCATTCACGATATGGTTTATAATATGGTACTGCATATGTTACAGTATGGAAAACGTACTGTATGTTAAACGTTATGTCTACAGTCTTTAAAAAAACAGCCAGAAAATGTTTATTTCTAATAACAATTAATCTCAACACTGAATGTATGGCGTAATGTTTTCTGAAAGGAGCATTCAGTATTAAAATATTCAAAATATGTCAAATCATGTTATTGGTTTTACTTTGTCATTAAAAAAGGTTTTAGTCAACACTGTTTGCAACTAAGGAGGTCTCAGTGTTTCCTTGCGTTGATTCATTTCCACATTGAAACTTGACAATCAGCAAGAAAAAATGTTGACCGGGACTACTTGTTTTTCCATCAGGAGTTAATTGGGATCAAGGAAAGGGTGTTTTAAACTGTATCAGAAAGGAGCTGAATGTGAACGTGCAGGAAACTCCCATCCTGAAACACAGCCAGCATCTTAACATTTTTGCTTAGGTGGAGTAAAGTTTTGATCACAGATTGACGAAAGATTGACAAAATATTTTCTTTTCGGCTACGCAATTATCAAAACATTCTTAAATATACACTGTAAAATGTATATTTAACAGTTATTAAACAGTTTTTAATGGAAACACTTTACAATAAGGTTGTATTAGTTAATGCAGTGGTTCTCAAACGTTTTTCATCAAGTACCACCTCAGTAAAACGTTGTCTTTGCAAGTAATTCAATTCAATTCAGCTTTATTTGTACAGCGCTTTTACAATGTAGATTGTGTCAAAGCAGCTTCACATAAATGCTCATAGTAACTGGATCAGAGTAGTTCAGTTTTTAGTGTTTAAGTTCAGTTCAGTTTAGCTCAGTTCAGTGTGGTTTTACTGAGAGTCCAAACACTGAAGAGCAAATCCATCGATGCGTAGCTTTTCAGATCCTAAACCATGCAAGCCAGCTGCGACACAATAGTGCCACCATAATGAGCAGTATTGGAATACAGTAGCGTATTAGGTCCAGTAAAGCAGCTAAAGCTCTATACAGTTCAAAAACAAGGCATAATAGTTCCTATTATTAAGAACATTTAAATTAAAATGTGCTTTTAAAAGTTAAAAATGGCAGGTCACTTCTTAAAAAGTAAACAAGAAAGAAACTCCTAGTTTATCAGCACCTGGAAATGCCTGGAACTCTAGGCTTGGAAATATAGGCTTTATGTCATCATATTCATATATAAATCATTTTAAATATATGTAGCATGTACAAATGACATATTTGATTCATCTGCGTACCACTAAAAGGAAGTCCACGTACCACTAGTGGTACACGTACCACAGTTTGAGAACCGCTGAGTTAATGCATTTACTAACATGAACAAACAATGAACATGTTACAACTGAAGTTTATTTATTTATTTATTATTGCGAATTGTACTCTGTCTTCTCTTTGTCCCGCCTTCTTGTTGTTTTTCTTTTGTCTCATAGGCTCCTATAGTGGCGTGATCCCGCGTTCTGATTGGCTGCTGGTCTCGGAGGCCTGTATATAAGGGAGCTTCCGGCAGGGTTCAGAGAGCTCATTTGCGTTGGGACCGTTGTTGGGAGTGGAGCTCCTGGATTTCCCTCACCCCTCCGGCCGACGACCAACAACCAATATTGTACTAATGTTCATATGTTAACCTATTTTGAGAGTTTGAGTGTGTAGGGGTGTCCCGCCTATTAATTTTATTACTTTTGACTATGTTTAGGGAGTAAGGTAAGCTTCTTGTAGGTTTCTTAATAGGTAATTTAGTGCATTTATTTTATAGATTCTTTTGTTTATTTTGGCCAGAGGTCACTCTGAAGACATGCTCATTTATATTATCTACATTTTTCTGCAATAAATCTATTCATATATACTCTTAACTGAATGTCTGAGTTTTGGATGTCGACCGAAGGGAAACGTTTGCCTTAAGTTTTTGTTTTGTTTGGGAAATACACCACCCCAACACATTTGTTTTTCTTTGTTTATTATGCCCATGTTGTTTTCCCCTAGACTCGGGGCGTAATAGAACAATACATTCATTACAGTATTTGTTCACGTTAGATGATGGAAATACAGTAGTTCATTGTTAGTTCATGTTAACTCACAGTGTGTTAATGATAATAAGAATGAACTTGAATGTTAATAATGCACTAGTAAATGTTAAATTATGATTAATAAATGCTGCAAGTATTGTTCATTCGTAGTTTATGTTAGCAAATAATGAACCTTATAGTAAAGTGTGATCTTTATATGCTACTTTAAGTTATCTTGATCATTTGATCAGGTTTTATATTTCCAGCTATACAAATTTAACTTCATATTTGTGGTCAGTTTGACTGATGCAAATTAAACATTTAAGGCATATTTTTGTGCAGTGAAGATCAAGAAAAAAAAATGAAAACAAAGATGAAAATCTGCTTAATTCTAAAAAAAAAAAAATTGGTTACATTTCAAACTCATTTATTTTATGTTCAGCGTAGTCCCTTTTTTAATCAGGGGTCGCCACATCAGAATGAACCTTCAACTCATCAAACACATGTTTTAAGCAGAGGATGCCCTTTAAGCTGCAACCCATCACTGGGAAACATCCATACACTCATTCATACTCATACACTACGGCCAATTTAGCTTATCCAATTCACCTAGCGCATGTGTTTGGACTGTGGTGTAAACCGTAGCACTCGGGAGGAAACCCACGCCAACACGGAGAGAACATGCAAACTCCAAACAGAAACGCCAGCTGACCCAGCCAGGGCTCGAACCACCAACCTTCTAGCTGTGAGAAAATCTTGCTACCCACTGTGCCACCGTGACACCCTATATTCGTTCATTTATTCATTCATTTTATTTCAGCTTAGTCTGTAGTTCAGATGTCGACACAGCGAAATGAACCACCAACTATTCCAGCATATTTTTTTTACGCCATGGATGTCCTTCCAGCGCAAGCCAGTACTGGGAAACACCCATACACTCTCACATTCACACACCCCTTCTGCAGTGGCGACCCCTGATAATCAGGGATTAAGCCGAAGGAAAATGAATGAATGAATGAATGAATGAATGAAGGATACACTTGCTGTGTCTCATTTCAGAGGCTGCACCCTCCGAAGGATGCAGACTTCAAAGGTGAGTATTTCGAAGTCCACACAGGCCGAACTGAGCATTTTGAAATGAGATAATCTAGCCTACAGAGGACAGATCTAGGTCAACTAGCAACCATAACAGCTGCTGTTAATAACCGCTGATAAAATTTGCAATGAGTTTTTTTTTCAAAGTGATTTTAAAACTTATTTTAAGTGATCTGAAGGCAAAACATTGTTTATAAAAACTGGAAATATATTTCCTTTGGTCCATACATGTACACACAAACATGTGAACTGTCTTTAAACTCGCTCTTTAGTAGGACATGTCATACTCTTTTTGTTTTTTAACGTGTTTAGATATTCACGTAAAATAAACCTAATTCATACATTTAAACCAGAGTTTGCTTTTAAAAACGTCCTGCCGTTATCAGCGCGTAATGAATCTAGGGGTGTTCACGGATCTACCGCTTGTGTCCTTCATTACCTGGGAAATGATGAACACATTTGGAGGCTGCGTTTGAAGGAGCCTTCGAAATTGTTTGAAATGAGACAGCCTTCAAATGCAGCGAACTTTAAATGCAGCCTTCAGAGGATGCAGCCTCTAAAATGAGACACAGCTACTGTCATAAATTCTTCATAAATTCAGCTCAACTTACACTAATCAAACTGACTACAATAATAGGCATCATACACCCGGTGCAGTGTGGCGCAAGTCACAACACAATTGTTTGCTAGTTTCAGCTTGGCGCAAGAGTCGTTTTGATGTTTTTCACCACGCTGTTTAAATAGCAAATGGATTTGCGCTCATATGTGCGCACATAGGTGTTCTGGTCTAAAAAAAGAGGTGTGTTAAGGTGCATTGCTAGCGCGTTGCTATTTTGAGGAACTATAATAGACTGTACAACACACCCAACACAATCTCACGGCAATTTGTAACTTTTTCATTTAGTGGTTAATTCGTATGAATTCGTACGATCTAATTCGTACAATTTAGTACGATTTGCTCATCCCCCAATGACGGTTGGGGTTAGGGGTGGGGTCAGGTGCCACGCCTCCTTTTTAAAATCGTACCATTTCGTACGACTGAACTCGTACGAATTCGTACGAATTAGCCACAAAACTGGCAAAACGTAAAATACTTACGCTTTCTCGTGAGATCAAGCTGACACACCAGATCAAAGCAGGTCTGCAGCGCAGAGCGCGTTAGTTGTGCTCCCCGCTTACACGTTGCTTAATACATACAGGATGTACAGCTATGTGCAAATATCTTTATAAATGAATAAGAATTAAAGGATTAAGATATTACAAAAATTATTATTTTCTAGCCTACATAAAAATAAAAACCAAACTTTCTTGCCTTCCTCTCGAGGGGCTTTTTCAGTTATTCATGACCATTTGCTTTTGTATAGTGTTATTATTATTATTAGCAGTATTATTTATTATCTGCATATTTATATTTGTTTTAATAAAAACAAGCTTAGATTTGTCCACCTGTCAGGTTTTAGACCATATGGGGCACAGCATGTGTATTTGGATATAACTCAGTTGGTTGAGCACACTTTGTTATTATTGTTCATTTATTCGTTTGCTGGAAATTAGAAACTGAATTTAGAAATAGTTTTAAAGCAAATCTTTGCGCTTAACAAACTAAATTAATTATTTATAAGCTAATGGATTTCATTGTGTACAACACGTTTCCTTATCTAAGAGAGCGAAAGTAAAAGTAAATAATGAGAAGGCTCATCTCTCATTCTGGCGCTGCAGATGCTCTGTTGAACTGTTTTCTCACTAGTGAAGCATTCAGTTTTTCCATTAGGTCCGCCATGTAAAAAGCAAATGCGCTATGGCGCGACGCAACTGGCTCTTAAAGGGAATGGGAGATGAGACTCTGATTGGTTTATCCTGAAAACACACCTATTCATTAAGAGATAAAGCTCAACCCTGTTAGACCATGCGCCACCAAGCGGATTTTTCCGTCCTTAAAATAGCAAAAGTGGATTCTGATACGTCCTTAATGTTTTTGCGCCCTGCGCTTTGGACTTTGTGTCTAGATCGTTAAAATAGAGCCCATTAGGTTAAACATTGTTAAACTTTAGTTGAAACTTCATTCATTCATTGATTTTCTTGTCGGCTTAGTCCCTTTATTAATCCGGGGTCGCCACACCAGAATGAACCGCCAACTTTTCCAGCAAGTTTTTACGCAGCGGATGCCCTTCCAGCCGCAACCCATCTCTGGGAAACATCCACACACACATTCACACACACACACTCATACGCTACAGACAATTTAGCCTACCCAATTCACCTGTACCACATGTATTTGGACTGTGGGGGAAACCGGAGCACCCGGAGGAAACCCACGCGAAGGCAGACTCCTAGTTGAAACTTGATTAACTTATTAAAATAGGATAAATCAACATAAAAATCCTTTAGTTTTTTTTATGGTGTATACTAACAGTAGGAAATCTACAAAAGATCTTAACATAACTTGATCATAACTTAATATTCCAATGATTAATAGCATAAAAGAAAAATACTATGAATTTGTTGTCTATTCCCAAAAACAAACCCATGCAAAATGCACTAAAAACCAAAAAGCTTGTTGGAGCTACTTACAGTTGAAGTCAGAATTATTAGCTCCTCTTTGAATATATATATATATATATATATATATATATATATATATATATATATATATATATATATATATATATATATATATATATATATATATATATATATTTTTTTTTTTTTTATATATTTCCCAAATTATGTTTAACAGAGCAAGGAAATTTTCACAGCATGTCTGATAATATTTTTTCTTCTGCAGAAAGTCTTATTTGTTTTATTTCAGCTAGAATAAAAGCAGTTATTAATGTTTAAACACAATTTTTCAACACAAAATTATTAGCCCATTTAAGCTATATATTTTTTCAAAAGTCTAGAACAGGGATGGGCAAACTTGATCCTCGAGGGCCGTTGTCCCTGCAGAGTTTTGTTCCAACACTAGTCAAAAACACCTGAATATGCCAATCAGTGTCTTCAAGATCACTAGAAATCTATAAGCAGGTGTGTTTGATTAGAGTTGAAGTTAAACTGTGCAGGACACCGGCCCTCCAGGACCGAGTTTGCCCACCCCTGGTCTAGAATAAACCTTCGTTAAACAATAACTTGCCTAATTACCCTAACCTGCCTAGTTAACCTAATTAACCTAGTTAAGCCTTTAAATGTCACTTTAAGCTGTATAGAAGTGTCTTTAAAAATATCTAGTCAAATAGTATTTACTGTAATCATGGCAAAACTATTATGTTTAGAAACGTGTTGAGGAAATCTCTTCTCTCTGTTAAACAGAAATTGGAGAAAAAAATAAACATGGGGGCTTTAAATTCCAACTTCAACTGTATTTAAAATGAGCAAACAACACAAATATTGAGGTTTTTGGCCTGACAACCTAATTGTTTTATGTTCAATCCACTTAAATTTGTAAAAACAATTAAGCTAACAATCGATTTGTGTGTGGACCTCATGACGAAATTGTGCAGAACCCGGCATTTTTTACAGTGTAAGACTGGTTTTGTCATCCAGGGTCACATATTTCAAGCAGTTAAACATGCACACAGGCATCTGCTGCAGTCAAACAAGTCTGCGCGAAGAATGTTTGTGTAAATGCATTTGATCTGAACACTCCTACTGACTGGAATTGTCAAAGAAATTCCTTTCCTAAAAACACACACACATACACACACACACACCTATTATTGTGTGCCTGGATGACCTTTCTAACGTTATTTCAGAAGGCTAAATATACATGTTTAAGACGGCGGTGTGACGCCCTAATCCTCTCTTCTTGGCCGTGAACAATAAGCGTTTTATGACGCTGAACATGACAACAGATTGAAGTTGCGTGGTGTTCTGACATACACCTACAAGGGAAAAGCCAAAGCTCACAGATATTCAGACATGTTACTACAAGCTGATGCAGTTTCCCACAGCCCAGCCTGTCTGGAGACGCAAACACAATCGCCACACTTCAATCAAGCAGAGAGTTCACGCTAGTTCTGGAGGATGTTTACCTTCATACAGTCTTTAATATTCATCATATGCCGCCTGACATTCATTTACAGCGAAACAAAACTAATATATTAGCTAAATGCACAGAATTTATGGTCAGCCTTTTGCATGTTTTGACTACTTTTTACTTTATGTTGTTATTTTTTCAATGAAATAGGGGTTTATTTTTATTTTTGCCCACAGTTTGACTTTTTATGTTTGAAAGATTTATTTTTAATTGATTTACAGATTAAATTAATTTCTAAAAAACTATTAAAATATATTAGAATAAAGCATATATTCTCAAACATCTGACAACAAGGATTTATTTTTTATTTTATTTTTTTATTTTTATTATTTATCTTTCTGATGATTTATGACGATAATTTATTCATAACTAGAGAAGGATTTATGTTTATTTTTGCTTGCTTTTTTCATTTAATAGAGAGAGATTTATTTATATTTTTGTCTACTTTTACTTCATGTTGTTGTTTTGTTTAATGGAAGATTTGTTTTTAATTATTTCACCAAATTTGCAATAAAAATTATGAATAATTTCTAAAAAGCAATCAAAATATTTCAGAACAAAAATGTCATCAAACACTTGACAGGGATTTATTTTTATCCACTTTTTGTGTTATTTTTTTATTAATTGTTTTTTAAATATTTTTATTAAGAATTATTATTTATTTTCGCCCACTTCTTGACTTAGTTTTTTTTTCTTGCTTTATTTGCAATAAATATTTTAGAACAAAAAGCATGTATTTACCAACATTTGACAACTATGATATGTTTACGGTTATGTTTTTGACTTTTTGACTTATGGTAAGTTTTTTGGCTTTTTATGTTTTTACACTCTTCGAAATTATGAATTATTCAAACCCAAAGTGAGTAAAATATTGACTAACCTAAACAGTTAGTTAAATTGCCCATGCTTTAATAATAATAAAAATAATTAACCCAGCAATTTATGTACTCCACATTATTCCCAGAGGTAGGTTGAATTAACCCAGCATTTTGTGTATTTTGTCTTTTGTGTATATTGTCATTTATTTTATTATTTTCTACTTTTTGATTTGTTTTTATTAATGAAAAGGATTTATTTTTTATTTAACAACAACTCATGTTGTTATTTTTTATAACTTTTAAAATAATTTTATTAAGAATTATCTTTGTATTTTCACCCACTTCTTTATTTTGTTTATGTTTTGTCCAATTTTTGCCTTTTATGTTGTTACACTCTAAGACATTATGAATTATTCAAACCTAAAGTGAGTAAAATAAGGACTAACTCAAACAATAAGTTAATTTGTTAATGCTTTAATAAAAAAATTAACCCAGCAATTGATTTACTACACATTACTCCCAGAATTAGGTTGAAATAACCCAGCATTTTATGTATTTTTAATTTATTTTTTATAAATTTTATTTGTCCACTTTTTGATTTGTATATAGTTTTTTCATTAATAGTGAAAATAATTTTCATTATTTCCTAGAATTTGCAATCAAATAACAGTCTTAAAAAAAAAAAAAAAAAAAAAAAAAAAAAATATATATATATATATATATATATATATATATATATATATATATATATATATATATATATATATATATATATATATATATATGTAAAGCCATCAAATTATTTGAGAACAGCATGTTTTGTCTAACATTTGACAACAATCAATTTTTGATTTTTAAGTTGTCATCTTAATTATTTATTTAATATTTTGAACACCTCTCTGTATTATTTTTAATTAATACAGAAAACATTTTATTTGTTTTAAAGAATTTGCAATCTAATAACAATGTCTTTAACACACACACACACACACACACACACACACACACACACACACACACATACATACACACACACACATACATACATACATACATACACACACACACACACACACACACACACACACACACACACACATTTTTAAAACGCAATTATGATATTTTAGAATATGTAGATTTGCACATACAAACACAACATTTAAAATAATTTGATAAATTCTAATATTTACATGGCTGGAAATGATGGTTTTAGACAGGGTCAGATCAGGATAGAGAAATAAAATAAAAATTCTAAAAAACAAATCAAAATATTTTATAAAGTTTATAAATATAAACTTTTGCACACACAAACAAAGCAATACGTGATGAATTCTAATGATTTTTTTCTCAAGGCTGGCAATGATGGTTTTAAAACCATCCAAGATTTCCAGGTTTTTCCAGTTCGCGCTAAGAATAAATGTAAGACAGGGTCAGACCGAAATGGAAACATGAATAAAATAAAAAAAATATGTCTTAAAAATAGTATTTTTAAAAACCAATCAAAACTTTTAGATTTGCACTCACAAACATACATAACATTTTAAGGCTGGAAATGGTGGTTTTAAAAGCCTCCAAGATTTCCAGGATTTGGAAAGAGTTTGGCAAGCTAATAATGTAATAATGTAAAATAAAATGTCTAAAAATCTATCAAAATAGTTTAGACTATTTAGTTTTGCACACACAAACACAACCTAACTTTTTAATTGGGGGTTTTAAAATCCTCTTTCCAGTTGACGTGTTTTTCAGTTCAGTCCTGAATTTGGCAAGCTAAAAATAATGTAAGACAGACAGGGTCAGATCAGGATGGAGAAAAGCAAACTCACCGACACAGAGCAGCAGAGAGGAGAGGCGCTGTGGGTTCATGGCAGCTGACAGCTCAGTTCCGCGTTGAGTTTCTGTTTGTCATCTACTTATCGGCCAGGAGGAGCTTTTATAGGGAGGTTTCCCTTCACATAACAGAGAGAATGTGTTTTTATTACTGCCTGTTTTGCTGGCGCCCTTTGTGAATGATTGACGAGAGTCGATCTGTCTGTGGAATTGATCCGATGCTAATTCATACTCATTTTCCATTTCACGTCACTGGACTTCTATATCTATTGTTGCCACTTTAATGGGATACACTTCTATACAAATAAACATTGCTTGTGTATATTTTTTGATAGTCAACTGTTATATATGATATTATTAGCCCTGCAGTAAAGTTTAAATTTTTTTTTATTATTTCCCATGTGATGTTTAATGGAGAGACAGCACATTTCATATTTTTGATAACTGATTTCTTAAACTAAATGCTTTTGTCTTTGCCATGATGACAGTACATAACATTATAGTTATCTTGTAAGATACTAGATACATGGTGGCTCCCGGCTGGGCCAGTTGGTTCTGTGTGGAGTTTGCATGTTCTCCCCGTGTTGGCGTGGGTTTCCTCTGGGTGCTCCGGTTTCCCCCACATTCCAAACACATGTGCTATAGGGGAATTAAATAAACTAAAGTGTCCAAAGTGTATGAAAGTGAATGAGTATGTATGGGTGTTTCCCAGAACAGAACTGGGTTGTGACTGGTAGGTCATCCGCTGTGTAAAACAAATGCTGGAATAGTTGGCGGTTCATTCCACTGTGGCAACCTCTGAAATAGAGACTAAGCTGAAGGAAAATGAATGAATGTAGGATATTAGTTAAAGTGGAATTGATAAGCTTAACTAGGCTAATTAGGTTAACTAGGCAAGTTAGGTTAATTAGGCAGGTGATTAGACAACAGTTTTTTATTCAGAAGCCATTTAAAATAATATTAATAATCATTTAAGAGGGATAATAATATTGACCATGGCAGATTTTTTGATTATTCAAAATGTTTTGTTTTTAGACATTCATTCATTCATTTTCCTTCGATTTAGTCCCTTTATTCATCAGGGGTCGCCACAGCGGAATAAACCGGCAACTTATCCTGCATATGTTTTAGCGGATGCCCCACCAGCTGCAATCCAGCACTGGGAAACATCCATACACTCTCGTTTTTACACACAAACACTACGGCCAATTTAGTTTCTTCAATTCCCCTATAGTGCATGTGTTTGGGTTGTGGGGGAAACCGGAGCACAACACGGGGAGAACATGCAAACTTCACACAGAAATGCCAACTGACCCAGCCAGGACTTGAACCAGCGACCTTCTTTCTGTAAGGTAACAGTACAAACCACTGAACCACTGTGTCACCTGTTTTCAGCTAAACAAACAAACAAACAAACAAACAAACAAAAAAGATTCTCTAGATTAGCTATGATAAATAATAATTGACCTTAAATTATTAATAATTGACCTCAAGCTTTAAACAATCGAGCTCCTGTTTATCTAACCAACCTTCTGTCTCGCTACAATCCAACTCGCTCTTTAAGATCTCAAAACTCAGAGCTTCTGGTAGTACCTAGAATAGCAAAGTCGAGTAAAGGAGGTCGAGCCTTCTCTTTCATGGCTCCTACACTCTGGAATAGCCTTCCTGATAACGTCCGAGGCTCAGACACACTCTCCCAGTTCAAAACTAGATTAAAGTCCTATCTGTTTAGTAAAGCAAACACTCAGTGCATCACTTAGCGGTATGATACATGAATGTGCCCAACGCAGGTTTCTGCATCTCGTTTATATACACTATGAACAGCAGCTACGCTAATTATTCTCTTTATTCTCTATTTCCACCTGGGGATACTCATCTCAAGACCCTCAGACTATGCAGCGCCACTGATTCGATCCAAAACCAGCAACGAGATGATCCCAAAGTTTTCATAATCCTGGACGAGGCCGTATCCTGAGCAGCTGCTGTGGTGGTCATGGAGGAGTGTAGAGCATGAGACTGATTCCTGTGACGCTCCAGGGACAGACGAGTCTGTGCTGAGGTCCAGCTTCTCCAGTGCCTAGACTGCAGCTCTGCACAAAACCTCGGCCAGTGGAGAAATGGCCGTGCCCAACTGAGCCTGGTTTCTCTCGAGGTTTTTTAATTCTTAACTTTCGCCAGCTGGTGAAGTTTTTTCCTCGCCGCTGTCGCCACTGGCTTGCATGGTTTGGGATCTGTAAAGCTGCGCATCGATGGATTCGCTCTCCAGTGTTTGGACGCTAATAGTGATTATTACACCACACTGAACTGAGCTAAACTGAACTGAACTTAAACACTGAAAACTGAACTACTCGGTTTCAATTCACTATGATCTTCTACGTGAAGCTGCTTTGACACAATCTACATTGTAAAAGTGCTATACAAAAAGATGTGAATTTTATTGAATTAAAGGAATTTAAAAGCTGCTTTAATTGCACCAAAACTAAAAGAAATAAGACTTCCCCTAGAAGAAAAATGCTTAACTTTACGAGGACTAGTAATTTTGGCTTCAACTTTAGCTATCCAAACAAAAGTTACATTTTTAGTTAGAAGCTGCTTGCATATTTCACAAATAATTATAAATAAAGATGTAAAACGCTAAATTAACCATGAAATATTAAAGTAAATATAGAGGTCAAATTTGCAGCTGGAAGCGTAAAACATATACTGGAATAGTTGGCGGTTTATTCCGCTGTGGTGACCCCTGACGAATAAAGAGACTAAGCTGAGAGAAAATTAATTAATAAATGTCAAATAACCACAAAAAATTACAAGCAGCATCAAACAAGAAATGTTTGTTTAGAGAAAATCATTTTTGATGAGTGATATCTGTTCATAGCTTCCATATTTTTTGATTCACAAGAGTTTTCTGTTTATTTATGGTAGTGAATTGCATTATGGGATGTTGGCGTCTGCTCTGTCGACTTTTGATGTTGGAAATTCAACTCTAAAGTTTAATAAAGTGACTTTTATTGACATTTTAAATAGTTTGAAATAATGTTTAAGAAATAATATACAGAGAAATAAGTCTGTAAAATAACAGATGTGTTGGCAGTTTATTACAAGGTTTTTGTAGTGTAATATACAACACCAATGCAGACAATTTATCACTGTAAACTATTACAAATGATCATAAAAGTCACCTTTTTTTGCTTAAAAGTTATTGCAAGAAATATCAAGATCTCGTAGGGAAATTAAAAGGCATAAATAAATGAGAGAAAATAAAAATAAAAATCACAAAATACAGAAAACTGCTAATTTACGGATATGTTTCACACTGTACTGTAGGTGTTTGAGAATTTGGAACTCTGAGTCACTGGATTTGAATTGGCCTTAAATCTTTGGAATATCTTGTATGGAATATGAGACGCATCACGTCTGGAATAAAAAGAATGAAAAGAATGAGATTTTTGAAGAAGAAATGCCATAGACAGATAAAAGGAAGCCAAAATACCCCTGGCACACATACTTATTCAGTGAAAGTAGCTGTAGCTTTGTTAATATGGCCTCACCGGTCATTAAGTACGATTACCTGAGCTGTACTTTGAGAGAGAAAAAACCTAAAAGGTACAATCGTTTGCTTTTAGATGGGTTTGCCACGTGTTTATGCATCTTAAATGTTTGTTCATCTCATGCCACACAACATGTCCCACACATCTGCATAGAAATGAGTTTCTGAAGAGCCCAGAAGGAAGAATATAAAACTAATGAGCCTGAACTATTAACACAGAACACACTTCAGACCATTAGTGGCTATTCACAGAATTTAAAACACACTTTCAGGCACAGATGGATGCATATTAGTGCTGCACGATATTTTAAAAAATCTGATATTGTGATATTTTACTTTTCTGCAAAATTAAGTTTCAGATGATGGTTAGAATAGCTCCATTTGACAGTTTTCAGTGGAGTTGAACAGTATTCGGGTACATAAATTGAATAATCAACAAGCAAAAAAAAGCTTTTCCTACTTTTTTTTGTTTTGTTTCTTTTCTAAATATCTAAAAAAATTCTTAGAACAAGTAAAAATATTGTTTAGTTTTCACTGTCAGAAGAAAAATAAAGAGCTTTTTGCTTGTTTTAAGAGATTATCTGCCAATGGTGTATGTGAAATAATCTTTTTATCACTTTGGAATGTACAGGGTGGGCCATTTATTTGGATACACATTAATAAAATGGGAATGATTGATGATATTAACGTCCTGTTAGTGGCACATTAGTTTATGGGTGGGGGGAAAGTTTTCAAGATGGGTGGTGACCATGGGGGACGTTTTGAAGTTGGCCATCTTGGATCTAACTTTTGTTTTATCAATTGGAAGAGTGTCATGTAACGCATCAAAACAAGAAAAACAGTGGTGTGCTTAGTTTTAACATGACTACAAGATGTGCAGCACCTGAAACTACGGATACTGGAAGCCCGTGCTTTCTCCTGCGGTGTTGCTATCAGTGTGAAGAGTAGGAGAAGAGGGTTGCATTGACAATCCAACACAATGGGCAGCACATTGAACACTTGTGGTCAGAAACTTGTAAATAACTCATGAAAGAATAAAGTTACATTAAAACCCACCATTGTTTTTCTTGTGAAATTCCCAATGAGTTTAATGTGTCAAATGACCCTCTTCAAGATGGCCGACTTTAAAAATGGCCACCATGGTCACCACCCATCTTGAAAAGTTTGTCCCCTCACATATACTAATGTGCCACAAACAAGACGTTAATATCACCAACCATTCCCATTTTATTAAGGTGTATCCATATAAATGGCCCACCCTGTAGATGGACTAGAAACAAGTTTTTTTTTTTTGCATAAATCATAAAGTCCATATAAATACAGTAATTAAGTACAATTCTGTAGCTCCTGGTCAACTATATATATATATATATATATATTCAGACTGGACATTGCATATCTTTGCGATGTGACTATTGCAGATGCACACATTGCGATATCGATGCTGAAACGATATATATTGTGCAGCCCTAATGCATATTAAACTAGTTATTACACTTACAACTTTATTTCCTGCAAGTGTGTGGTTTAAAATTGGGCGGTACGGTGGCTCAGCGGTTAGCTGGTTAGAGTCCCAGCTGGGTCAGTTGGCATTTCTGTGTGGAGTTTACATGTTCTCCCCGCGTTGGCAGGGGTTTCCTCCAGGTTCTCCGGTTTGCCCTACAGTACAAATACATGCGCTATAGGGGAATTAAATAAACTAAATTGGCCATAATGCATGTGTGTGAAAATGAGTGTGTATGGATGCTTCCCAGTACTGGGTTGCAGCTGGAAGGGCATCCACTGTGTAAAACATATGATGGATAAATTGGCGGTTCATTCCACTGTGGCGACCCCAGATTAATGAAGGGACTAAGCCGAAGGAAAATGAATGAATGAATATCTAAAGATCCAAATACTCATATCTGATGATATAGTTGTATAATGATAACATCAAACTTCTGCTTTTTTTTTTTGCTCAAAATGCACTGTATACTGTATTAGTCTGGTCTATATACGAACAATGAATGCTATTCTTAGGCAGCTCTGAAAAAACCTGCCTGAAATGTAAACCAACTTGTTGGTGCAGTCCATTGTTATGCGTATCCTCTTATATTACATGAATGTCTAGAGAATTAGCGTGTAGAGGTGTTACACTGGTGTCAGAAAAAGTATTAAGTGTAATTAAATCTTATTATTTATCAACGGTCAATGGTTTAAAAACATTAAAATTGTCAGCATTTTTAATTGCATTAAAAATAATAAAATTAATGTGAAATAATGTGATATCAGTTTACAATTAGAACTTTCTGAGGGAATTTTCCAGGAAATGCCTTTAAGCTTCTTTATAACACCCAAGATTAAAAGTGAATAGACATCCAGACAACAAGGGCAGTTTATTTATAAACTAATTTCGAGAGGCTCACGTGCTTATAATTGAACACGGCTGCATCATCTCCGTATGTTGCACCTATCAGATGAATACTGACACACTATAAATAACCAGAGCTTTCTACTCCAGTCATCTTCGTCTTGAAGAATCCCCCCTTCCAACTCTACTCCACCCCTTTTCTGGTTAGCACTGTTGCCTCACAGCAAAAACGCAGCTGGTTCGGCCCCACTCCGAGCTGGTCGGCGTTTATGCGCGGAGCTTGTATGTTCTCCCTGTGTTTGCGTGGGTTGTCCCCGGGTTTCCCGGTTTCCTCCCGTTCAAAGACATACACCATTAGTCAATTGACTACTTCAAAATAGCATCTTTAGACAACTCTTAGCCAGATATATCTCAGCACATTCACAAGCAGAGAAGTTCTCGAGACCTACCTGAGCTCAAACTCTCCTCTCGCGCTTCAAACGGGAGGGAGCCCCGGGCTCGAGGATATTCTGAGCTCAGGGCTCTGTCCCAGGACAGCATGCCAAATACGGTTTATTATCAATCATCAGCTAAGTGTGAACTCTTGAAATGTGCTGGAGACAGTGTGGAGAGGCAGAAGCAGATCATACCCATATCTTCTGGACTTGCAGCCCAACACCCATACACTCTTACATTCACTCACACAAACACACACACACACACACACACACAAGCACGCACACACACAATGGTCAATTTAGCACCTGGAGGAAACCCAAGCCAACATGAGGAGAACATGCAAACTCCACACAGAAATGCTTACTGACCCAGCCAAGGCTCGAACCAGCGACCTTCTTGCAGTGAGGCGATCGTGCTACCCACTGCACCACCGTGTCGCCCTTAGCATGTTTTTTCTCTGTAAATTATTGTTCTGTATTTAAAAAAAATTCATTTAATTTCTTTTCAGCTTAGTCCCTTTATTAATCAGGGGTCGTAACAGCGAAATGAACCGCCATCTTATCCAGCACGTTTTTACGCAGCAGATGTCCTTTCAGCCGCAACCCATCACTGGGAAACAACCATTCGCATTTATTCACACACATACACTACGGACAATTTAGCCTACAACAAATTCACCTGTAGTGAAACCGGAGCACCTGGAGGAAACCCACGCGAACGCAAGGAGAACATGCAAACTCCATTCAGAAACGCCAACTGACCCAGCCGAGGATCGAAGCAGCGACCTTCTTGCTGTAAGGCGACAGCACTACCTACTGCGCCTCTGTGTCGCCATTTATATATATATATATATTTATTTATATTATATGTTTAAAATGTTCATTATTCCTCCAACTTAGCTAAATGTACTTTAGTATCATTTTTTTTGTAAGATTTTTTTGTAAGTTATCAAAGCCATTACAAGTTTAAAATTGGGTTAATTATTGTTTGCTCAATATGTTTATAGAATTTTAATTAGAAATCATTGCAACATTATAGATGAATTACCAGTTTGTAAACATTTAGGATGCATGTGCAGAGAGGTTGGAGGAAAAAACGGGAGCGTTAATATTTACAGCGAGGGAATACCATATGATGTGGTAAAGTGTTTGTTGTTGTATTAAAGAGAAGTTATATTGATTACACACACACACACACACAATTTAGCCTACCCAATTTACCTGCAGCATGTCTTTGGACTGTGGGGGAAACCGGAGCACCCGGAGGAAACCTATGCGAACACAGGGAGAACATGCAAACTCCTCACAGAAATGCCAACTGAGCCGAGATTAGAACCAGCGACCTTCTTGCTGTGAGGCGACAGCACTACCTACTGCAACACTGCTTCGCCATATACATATAAACATACATACATATATATACATATTTATATATATTTATATATATATATATATATTTTTATAATATAAATATATATACACTAATATATATATTTATGCTCAATTTCGATTATCGAATCAAAAAAATAGAATCGTCGATGCTGCCACGCCCCAATGTCACGTCAGCTTGGCTTGCCAAGCGGGAAAAAAACAGGCTTGTTGAAGTGCTTGTTAAACTGCAGAAGCAGGAGACCCGTCGAGAGAGCTTAAACCCTCTCCTCTTTCAATGAAGTCGCCGGTGTGTAAGCATTTTGGATTTCCAGTGAGTTATGTTGACAACGTTTGTGTTGTCGACAAAAAAAAACACAGTTTTGCAAGCTCTGCTATGTACATATTACGTACGGTTTGTCCGATAGACAACATCGGCATCGCGATCCTCCGCCCGCCCCCGTTGCAAATCCGCTCGCGAAAAGTACACACTCAGGCCCTGTTTACACTGTCTTTGTTTTTAAATGGCATTTTAGAACGACAACGATTTGACATCCACAGTGGCGTGTAGCATTTCTGAGCAGCCCTCCTTCCTCACTACCGCTGAAAATGCACATCACGTGACCACACAGACACAGACGCACACACAGCCATGCGCTCGAGACAGCAGGTCCAGGCAGTCAGAGGACTGCTTCAATCTTTCACTCACTTGTACTTAGTCATTTTAGCGCACACCTCAGATACTGTTGGCTGGTTTCTGTTGGTTGTGCGTCTTTTTTACCGACGCCATTATAACGACACAGATCACTGCCTATTCACGAGTCCCGCAGAAAAAGTGATTGACAGGTTGAAATTATGTGTGTATCTTGCCTTTATTCATTTACTGTATGATTTGTTTATGGGTAAAACAAAGACCATACAGGTCAGGTAGTTTAAACGGTAGGCTACAAATAATTAATTGGTCATTAATTAATTATTCATAATCGAAAATCGAATCGAATCGTACCTTTAGAATCGAAAATGTAATCGAATCGAGGATTTGGAGGATCGTGACACCCTTTATATATATATATATATATATATATATATATATATATATATATATTATTTACATAATGCTTTCAGTGTATTATAATAGCTCGACACCCAGTGATAAGCACAGTGATTCGGCAATATTAACGTTAAAGTAAGCGGCGTTTGTCTGACAGGTCCATTTGCGATAGCACCCTCCCAATGGATATTGCATAAGTCGAAATGACCAAGCATCCAGCCTCAAATATACAACTATCTCATTGAAACTCCAAGTGATTTTCACAAGAGAGAAGTTAAAGGCCTACAAGTCTTTGGATGCCAACGATGTTGTTCGGTGTGGTCATGTGCAAGAAGTAATGCTCCATGATTACCAGATTCAAAACTATGTAGTACTAAAAACCGAGGTTCTGCCTAGCCAAAGACAAAAAAAGAAGACGGAACTCTACAAGGCCTGGGTTATCATCAACAAGCAAAACAACTGCATTCTGACAGCAAACTGCACCTGTACGGCAGGATGTGTGAATCTACATATTTACATTATCTAAGCATTCAGTGTCCGCAGTTTAATTCCCCATATTTAACTGTTTTTGCTGAAATCATTGCTGCAATCAAAAATGAGTAACATGTATGATTCAGGATAGCGTGAACTTACCTGATATAACATGAGAACGGCAGAGTCCAGCATTTTTAATTAGGTCCTCACTCCATTCAGCTCTTATGATGGCTGTTAGCCAAAGACGTCTGCGGTTGGCATTAAAAGCAGTGTGGTGTACGGTAACGGTACGGTCAAACTTGGCATCCTACAGCACAAAACGACAGGTTTGCTACTGGTATTTTTTTGCAACCGGTATGCGACATTGAATCGTGTGATGTCATGTGTGATATAGGTTGGTAATTGCCCAGTAAAATAGGAATTTTACATGCAGTAACAGTTTTATTTCCCTTATTGCAACATGATAAAATTATTTTATTTTTCTGATGCTTTTTAATTTTGTCACTGCATGTTTAAAATTCATGACTGCATGTTAAATTCTTAATTAAAGCCCGACTATACAAATTATAAGTAAAACAATGCATATTGTGTTGCATTTAATAAATTATATGGATACATTCATATTTAGGTTTGCAGTAGGCTAATGTGTGTGTATATTTTAAGTAATTGTGGTTACTTATAAAACTAAAAATCGAAATAGAAATCATTGCAACATTAAAGCTATCGAATTAGACACTTTAGATGCAGAATCACAGGTTTATAAGAAAATGAATGATTTTATTTCCTGATATTTTCAGCTGTCACTGCATGTTAAATTACTCATTATTGCATGTTTAATTCTTGATTAAAGCTCGACTACGGAAAATTATTATTAAAATAACTCGTTAGATCTAATAAACTAGTATGGATGCATTCATATTTAAGCTTGTAGTAATTTATATGTATTCCATTAATACAATATTATGTTGCTTGCTTTTTCACTACTAAACAAATCTATGGTATCATTAAGTAAATTGTTTACTTACAAAACTAAAAATCGAAATAGAAATCATTGCAACATTAAAGCTATCAAAATAGACATGTTATATACAGTAACAGTTTTATTTCCCTTATTGCAACATAAGAAAATGAATTATTTTATTTTTCTCATGTTTTCATTTTTGTCACTGCATGTTTAATATTCATTTCTGCATGTTAAATTCTTGATTAAAGCCCAACTACACCAATTATAAGTAAAACAATGCATATTGTGTTGCATTTAATACATTATATGGATACATTCATTAGGTTTGCAGTAGGCTAATGTGTGTGTATATTTTCTGTGAATCTATTTAAATGATGCTTGCTTTTTTTATTACTAAACAAGCTAGTATCATTTCTGCGTAAATTGTGGTTACTTACAAAACTGTAAACCGAAATAGAAATCATTGCAATATTAAAGCTATCGAAATAGACATTTTAAATGCAGTAACACACGTTTATTTTCCCATATTGCAACATGAGAAAACCAATGATTTTATTTTCTGTTTTCAGTTGTCACTGCATGCCTAATATTCATTACTGCATGTTTAATTCTTGATTGAAGCCCGACTACAGAAAAATATTATTAAAATAGCTCATATTGCGTAAGATCTAATAATAAAGTATGGATGCATTCATATTTACGTTTGCAGTAAATTATGCATGCATCTTCCGTCAATCTAATATTTTGTTGCTTGCTTTATAATACTAAACAAAACTATAGTATCATTTTTGCTTAAATTGTGGCTTTTTACAAAACTATAACCCGAAATAGAAATCATTGCAACATTAAAGCTATCGAAATAGACATTTCATATGCAGTAACACGTTTATTTTCCCATATTGCAACATGAGAAAACCAATGATTTTATTTTCTGTTTTCAGTTGTCACTGCATGCCTAATAGTCATTACTGCATGTTTAACTCTTGATTTAACCCCGACTACACAAATAATTTTTATTAAAATAAATCATTTTGTGTTAGATCTAATAATAAACTAGTATGGATAAATTCATATTTAAGTTTGCAGTAATTTATATGCATTCAGTTAATACAATATTATGTTCTTGTTTTATACTACTAAACAAAACTATAGTACCATTTTTTACTAAATTGTTTAATTACAAAACTATAAATCGTAATAGAAATCATTGCAACATTAAAGCTATCGAAATAGACATTGTATATGCAGTAACACAGGTTTACTTCCCCATATTGCAACATGAGCAACTAAATGATTTTATTTCCTGCTGTTTTCAGTTATAACTGCATGTTTAATATTCATTACTGCATGTTTAATTCTTGATTAAAGCCCGACTATAGAAAAATATTATTAAAATAGCTCATATTGCGTTAGATCTAATAATAAAGTATGCATGCATTTATATTTACGTTTGCAGTAATTTATGTGTTCATTTTGTCGTTCATATAATATTCTGCTGCTAGTTTTATACTACTAAACAAAACTACAGTATCATTTTTGCATAAATTGTTCACTTACAAAACTGTAAATCGAAATAGAAATCATTGCAACATTAAAGCTATCAAAATAGACATTTTATTTGCAGTAACAGTTTTATTTACCCATATTGCAACATGAAAAAATGAATTAATTTATTTCCTGATGTTTTTAGATGTAAATGCATGTTTAATATTCATTACTGCATGTTAAATTATTGATTAAAGCCCGGCTACAGAAAATTCTTATTAAATAAACACATATTGCGTTAGATTTAACTAGTATGGATGCATTCATATTTACTTTTGCAGTACATTATGCGTGTATCTTCCGTCAATGTAAAATTATGTTACTTGCTTTATAATACTAAACCAAACTGTAGTTTAATTTTTGCGTAAATTGTATTTACTCAACAATCCTGTATACTTTCTAAAAGCCAGGAAAGAATTTCAGCCGATCTGACATGCGCAGATTAACTTTTCCGCATTGGGTTCGTTTACGCTTCCTCATTGACAGCGCCTAAAGGAAGAAAGCAGCGATCCACTGTTTCATTTGCGCTCTTAACCGTTTTAAACGGCTTATACGTGATATAGAAATCTTTAATAACCCAGAAAGCGTCTTTAAAAGTCTCGGAAAGTTCCTGAAATGTCAAAGCCTCCCCCTAAACCAGCTAAACCAGGTAAGAGGTGCTCATGGAGGACAAGCCTCGGCGAACATACTAAAGTTTCATTGAGTATTCAAAGTGTTTAGCGTTGTTCTTTATGTGCTAGCTATTAAAAAACACGCTGAAATGTATATGAATGCATGCTATTCTGTGTTGCTGAACTTTCTCCGGCGGGTGGAGTTTGGCGTTTCTCCAGTGCAACTTTTTACGCGCTTTTACGCATTTAACGTACGCAAAATCAACACGTCTTTGCATTGACAGTCCAAATAAAGTGAAACGACTTACTTCTGATTACTCGATTGAGTTTGGAGAGGGGAAAAACACTCATTCATCAATTGGCTGTAATTCAAATTCCAGTAAGCAACCTATATAGACTGCACGTTTAGTCATCGTGTTTTAATCAGGCAATAAATGTGCATGCGCAAAAAAAAAATGCCCCAAAATGTTGTCTAGACTCTAGATACTTAACATGTAGATAGCTAGTCATTGTCTAACAGTGGGCAGTTACTTCCCCTTATGAACTGACTACTTCACTATGCTTAGTGTGCAAATTAAGTCATGACATTTGGACTGGTGATGTATGATTGAGGCAAAGTTGGTGTTGTACATTTACACAATCATTCATTGACAACTCGTGAGAGGGTCCCTGCATTGTTCACCATGCCACTTTGAATATTCGGTCTGAAATAGCATGCAAATATGACTTCATGACAACATTAGCACTATTTAGTTGACTGTGTTGTACTTTGATAGTGTTTGGCTGCTAATATGACTTCCCTAATTAGAATTAGCAACGGTTGCTTGTTTGAAAATACACAATTAATGAGAAAATCCAAATGTGCAAACATAAAACCAACTTTACCCCTATTGATGTATGCTGATGGCAGGCAGAGATAGGTGTTGTGGTTAGAGATTGTCTTTGATAGCGAATATTGTGTTGTTACAACATGTATACAAGGTTTAGTTTCAGTTTTAAACATCCAGTGATCATCGTTTTTAAATATTTCTGCTTTTGACCTGATCAAAAATGAAACTTTAAACCTCAAACTGAAGTAAGATGCACTGAAAATTATATACTGATTGATTGTGCTTATGTTGTGTGCTGTCAGGGGGCGAAACAAACTGATTTAATACACAAATGCCATTTTAAACATCCAATCATTACTTTATTTTGTATTTTTGTTACAATTTATTTTGTTTATTTCTGCCTTTGGATGCAATGAAAAAGTACTCTTTAAATTACAAAACTTAATATGCATTATGATTATTAGTGTCATTATACCTTGAAAAATATTAATATTCGAGGCTATTTTTGATGCCGTGGGAAACAAAGTTAGCAACAATAAAGGTATGCAGATGAAGTAAAAAGGGGAAATAAATAACCACATAATGCTTATATGAGGGCATCACTGTGGCGCAGTGGGTAGCACAATCGCCTCACAGCAAGAAGGTCGCTGGTTCGAGCCTTGGCTGGGTCAGTTGGCATTTCTGTGTGGAGTTTGCATGTTCTCCCCGTGTTGGTGTGGGTTTCCTCCGGGTGCTCCGGTTTCCCTCATAGTCCAAAGGGATGTGCTATTGGTGAATTGGGTATGTGTTCAATTGTCAGTAGTGTATGTGTGTGTATGGGTGTTTCCCAGTGACGGGTTGCAGCTGGAAGGGCATCCGCTACGTAAAACACATGTTGAATAAGTTGGCGGTTCATTCCGCTGTGGCGACCCCTGATTAATAAAGGGACTGAGCCGAAAAGAAAATGAATGAATGAATAATGCTTATATGAGGTACGTCAGCAGTTCTTAAATCCAAAAGGCAATAAATTACAAACTAAATTAGTGCAATCACATTTTCTGATTTAAACCAGTGTTAGAATCTTAATATTATTATTGAATATTCACCTCCCTTCTGGTAAGAAGAGTGCGAGAGAGCAAAGCCAGTATTGATATTAACCGAAAGAAAGAAACATTCCTTAATTCTCTATCGGCTTAATCTGTGATTCATCAGGGGTCGCCACAGCGGAATGAACCGCTAACTATTTCAGCATATGTTTTATGCAGCGGATGGCCATCCAGCTGAAACCCAATACTGAGAAACAAAAGCAAGATAGTATAATTTTAAATATTTCAGAATTAATTTATAGATCGATATTTTTGACAACACTATTGTTATTATTATTTTCTATAATCATTATTATTTTTAATTATCATATTTATTAATTAAAATGCCATTATTTATTGCAAAGTAGTTTTAATGGTCTAAATGCATACACTAATTTTTAATAATAACAACAACAACAACAACAAGGATAATATTATTATTTTATTTTATGTATGGTTGGGGCTGAAACGTATTGCAAAATGATTCGATTTAATTGTTTGCAAAAATAATTCATAGTAATTTATGCTTCATTTAATAAAAATGCTTTTAACACATCACTTCCTATCTACACAATTTATGTAATTTGCTCATTATATTTATTTTAATTAAACAATATGCAGCTTGTTTTTTTATCTTTTGTAATTATATTATTAGTTAAATAATATAAATTCATAATATTGTGCAGCAGCTGCAAATTGAGTTGAATGAGATAACTTATTGCAGTATATAAATGTGAGGCTTTCATACACTTTTTTTTTTTTTACTGCTCTGTTAATTTCAGTCTTCATTATAAATGGAGGTTATACAAACTGATATAAAAATAAAACAAGTCAGAAACATTGTAAATATAAAAACATGTCAAAAATACACACAACTCACAAACTGTTGCATTTCAGTCACAGGATCTTCAACGAAAATGGAAAAAGCGTATCCGGTTATTCGATCAATTACACTTGTTGATTAATCGATTATTAAAGTAATTAATAGCTACAGCCCTATATCGCTGCTTTAAAATTTTAATTCTGAAAGCGCTTTGCATTTTAAAAGATACAAGGATAGAAGAAAAAGTTATCTAGAGCTTATATAAAATTATATAAAAATAAAACATGTCCGAAGCATTGTAACTTAAAACAGATCAAAAATGCATATACAACTCACAAACTCTGTTACATTTCAGTTACAAGATCTTCAACGAAAATGGAAAAAGCTTTCAAAAAAGTTTCAGGTGCTGCACATCTTGTATCTTCACACCATAGACAACAAGGAGAGTGGGGCCATTCTTAATCAATGGAAACCTCAAGGCCACTGGATATTTGGCATTGCTACATTCTGATTTGTTTCCCTCTTTATGCACTGAAGCTGGCACGTTCCCTTTGTTTTTCCAGCAAGATGGTGCACCACCACATTATGGCTGTCAGGTCCGAGCATTCCTAGATGAACAGTTTCCTGAAAAGTGGATTGGTCATCGTGGGCCAGTTGAATGGCCCCAAAGGTCTCCCGATCTGACCCCCTTAGACTTTTATCTTTGGGGTCATCTGAAGCCAATTGTCTATGGTGTGAAGATACAAGATGTGCAGCACCTGAAACTACGGTCGGATACTGGAAGCCTGTGCTGGCATTTCTCCTGCGGTGTTGCTATCAGTGTGTGAAGAGTGGGAGAAGAGGGTTGCATTGACAATCCAACACAATTTGCAGCACACTAAACACATTTTATAGCACACCATTGTTTTTCTTGTGAAATTCCCAATAAGTTTGATGTGTCAAATGACCCTCTTCCTATTGAAAAAACAAAAGTTGGATCCAAGATGGCCAACTTTAAAAATGGCCACCATGGTCACCACCCATCTTGAAAAGTTTGTCCCCTCACATATACTAATGTGCCACAAACAAGACGTTAATATCACCGACCATTCCCATTTTATTAAGATGTATCTAAATAAATGGCCCACCCTCTATTTTCGAGTCCTGATCAGGAGGTTACTTCGAATTCCGATCGAGTCTGAAACCATATGATAAAGCCCGATTTCCGATCACATGATCGGATCTGGACATCCCTAATCACAATGCAAGTGCACTCTTTCAAAGAACACAACATATTTTATTCTTAAGAATATTTCATTTAGTTATAGTCATTTTAACAGTTTAATAATCAGGCATTGGATTCAGAATGTAAAAACGCATATACTAAATAAATAATAATAAATGTTTAAATAAACACAGGCAAACAAGGTGCAAGGTAAAAAGTAATAGAGGCTGCGATATCTGCTACCAAACCTATTTTCAGCTGTCAGACACCCACTCGATGGGTATATACTAAAGTAATTGATAGTAAATACTATAGTATTATTTTAAACCATACTGACACCTCCAGTAGAGATAGAGATGTTGCACAGCTAAAAAGTTGCTAGGATTGGTTTTAATGTATGGGCGATATATACTGCATCACCAAAAATGATTGAGGTCATGTCCATGTGTGTGATAAGTCATATGGACTATTGTGACAGGCCTATATGTGGAAGTCAAATGCACAGCACGCAAATTTGATGTTTGCAGAAATTAACATATCTGTGTAGAAGTGGACAAAGCCATAATATTTCCATTTCAGAAGTGATCTGTAGGAAGTTTGGAAGGAGTTGGTTGGATCCAGCATGGAAATACCTTTTAATAGCAGGCAGGAAATGCCCTTTGTTACACTTACAATGGTTTGTTTATTTATATGTTTTGGCCTCAGGGTTTGGGTTTCTCCAGCTATGAGGCTTACGCACATTTCTGGGTCATGTGGTTTGCCCTGTATTTAGCTTTGTGATATTATTTGGCAGTAGACATGCAGTACGATTATGTTTTGCATATGGATGGATGGACGGACAGATAAGAGCAAGAAGGGTAGTTCATGCAGATATGAAAATTCTGTTGTCATTTATTTATTTTCATTTTTTTGTGTGTGTGTTTCTGTTGAATGCAAAAGAAGATATTTTGAAGAATGTTGAAAATAGGAAGCCATTGACTTCCTATTTTCAAAACAAAAGCAGAAGATTTTGTTGAAATTTTGTTTTTTTCTTTCTTAATATTTAGCATGAATTTCAATGTATTATTTTTCTCTATTTTAAGATGCTTGAGGATGAAAATATTATTTCAATAAATATATCCATATAATAAATCTGTTTTGTTTAAATGCACCAAAATATATGACCTATATTCACTGAGAAATTGATCAAAACACTAATTTTCAATATGGGGTGTAGGGATGCAAAGATTATAGATTTTGGTTGCACGCTTATAGTCTGAAGAACAATCACGGGTATCACGATTATTACACATTTCATTAATTTCAAAACAGTGCTAGTTTAGAAAAATCATATGAAAAGTCCTTATATTTAAAGTGTTATTTATTGCTGCTCAGTAACCAATTAATACAGCACAAAATAATATTAAAAACAAACAAACAATAGTCTATTTCTATTTGGACTTAACAATAGGTGAAACAAGTTTGTGGCATTTAAACATTAGTAATGATTTACACTGAAAATAAATGACAGAACAATGAATGAATAAAATCAACAAACAAATGAATAAATAAAAATAATAATAAACAAAAAAACATATTAGCTAAGTATTTCTCTTTTAAAGAGAATAAATGTAGTCAAAGGCTGCTGAATGTCTGTCTTAAAGACACTGTTGATCAACTACATTACACAAATGTTTGGCATTTTCCTTTTGTATTTTTTCTCTCTATGGTGTAGAAATGTGTATATTCCATTAGGCTTGGGCGGTAATACGGTATCATGGTATACAGCGGGATCTAAAAATAGCAACGGTTTCAATATCAATATATCGTTATAAAAAAAACACTGCACTTAAATAGGTGAAAAGTATTAAATATCCTGTATTTAATGCCTACAAATACGCTTGCGTGATTCTCATCACGGGACAGTGTGGAGGAGAGAGAGAGAGGGAGAGGTGGCGTGTCGTGTACCAGGTGACTTGCAATTTGGCAGTATTTCCGGTTTCGACTGAATTAGAAGAGAGACGTGGTAAATATGGACTAGAGGTCTGCGTTAGAGCTGAACATCTTTGCCCGAACCCGACGGGACCCGATGAGTTCGGGGTTGATTTCTATCATTTAGATGGGGTCGGGCTGGGCTTGGCTTTGCTTGCGCAGTAGGTAAATGAATAGTCGTGTGATGCATTTGTATGTACCTAGGCCTATTTAGAGTGCTGGAATGTTACGATGTTACAGAGGACGTATTTTATTTTATTTGATTTATAGTCTACGTTTGTTACGAATAAATTATGTTAAAACATGCAAATGACTCTCTTGAAAAAAGGCAAAAGAGCTGTGTGCATGAGCACATTTGAATAATGTCGGGCTGTAAACGGGTTTGGGATTTTAAAAAGCTGACGATCAAAATGTACCTGTCGGGCTCGGGCCCCATCGGGCCTAATTTTTATGGCCCGATTACAGCTCTAGTCTGCATTCCTGCTGCTGTACCGCGGGAGCCGACCAGATTGTGTGTGTACGAATGAGAGGAGTGTCCCGTGCAGAAGAAGACAAACAGGTGACCGCTTGCCTAAGTCGCATATATGGTATTGATATTCAGTTTCTGAATGGTTTAGGCACAAGCCAACAGTTTGGTGACGCTGTCAGAGCCTTACGTCATAATTTTTAAAAATATGTACGGTAATACCGGATACCGGGGTAAAATATCCGCCCAAGCCTACTTTCCATTAGGGTTGTCTTGATACTGGAATTCGATACCAATCAAACATTGAAGCGTTTTAAAGTCACGTAAATCAGCTGGTTTGTCTATAAGCTAACATACGAGCGATCCGCTAAAGAATCACGCCTTTAAAATCCAGTGTGCCGGTATCTGTGGTTACACCAAAGAGCATAGAATCACCAAGTGGCGACACTGTTGTTGTTTGGGAAACAGCCACTAGGTGCCACTAGTGTCCATTTGTGTCCAGCGGTGGCCATTTTGGAATGAAAATTCCAATAGAACAGCAGCATATTACATGTCTGTAAAATAAACTATTAAAAGCGCTGATGATTGTGATAGTAAGTGTTTTATTGTCGTATTTCAGGCTGAATCTCAGCTTTAATGTGCTTTTTAAATAAATACATAAATAAACAAACAAATAAATAAATAAATAAATAAATAAATAAATAAACAAACAAAAAACAAAGCAGCTGCTTGCCATTGTGACAGCAATGAGATACAATGGACAACCGATCGCTTTAACTCCAAAATGGTGCAATCACAGGGCTGCTGCTGGGTACTGCTGTTGCAATGGAATGTTCTATTAAGTGTCGCTTCTTGGTCATTCTAAGCTCTTTGGTTACACTCAGTAAACAGCGGTGAGTTTGGTGAAACAATGACCTTCACGGCCAATCACAGTCATTTCTGTTGAGCACGTGAACACAATGGCAAATCAGCGCTGTTTAAGATCCACACGCCCAAATGTTTGCGGGACATAGACGCTTTTAAAATTTTTGTACCGATTGATATCGAATTCCAGTATCGAGACAACCCTGTGTTCCATACAAAATATGAAGCTGACTGGTCAGTTCTTGTCACTTGACTCACGGTGTGCACATGGCATTCTTTCAACTAGGAGTGCCTGGAAAGTGTGTGTGTTGCGTGCCTCTATTGGTAATAACGAACTTGTGCGCACAAAACACTGGATATGTGAACGGCCCTTCAGCATTTAATCCAGTGTGTGTGGGTATTGTGTACAAGCTTATAACTTTACACTCGTGCACAGCTGGCTTAAATTTTAGTGGCAGCAGTTTTGTTCTGTGCAGAAATGCGGTGTTGAAGCCTTTATGATTAATTAACCGTGACTAATTAAAGTACGGTTAATAGTGAAACCAGTTAATCGTTGCTTCCCTAATGGGGTGTACTCACTTATGTAGAGCACTGTATATGTTTTTCCTAATATGGAATGGGTTTTTTTCCAGCATAATTAAAATACATTAGTTTTTGAGTGAACTAACCCTTTACAGGTTTCAAACGGTCATGGAAAACCACGAAAAGTCATGGAATTTTGACATGACATTTTTCAGGCCTGGAAAAGTTTTGGAAAAACAAAACCCATGAAGATTTGGAAAAGTCGTGGAAATTTGTTTAACAAATATCTGTTTGTTTGAATATAGGCTACTCTTTGTCATTGGCCAATCCCATGGTCTTACATTATCAGTGCTGTGTAAGCAATATCTAAATAAATTTTACATAGACATAAATGTCAATTTAAACCAAGTAGATGGGGCTTTATTCTGCTGTGGCGAACCCTGATAAATCAGGGACTAATCCTAAAGAATGAACGACTAAAATACTAAATGAATAAATTAAATTTACTTTAAAGTGTTGGAAATGTCATGGAATTTTGGTAGTAAAAATGTGTATGAACCCTGCCTTAACTGGTAGATTATTTCGTCTTTTATGACCAAAACACAGGTCACTGGGCCTGAAATGTGAATTAATTGCTTTAATCATCAGTCATGATCTGTTATTTATCTGTGTTTTAAACAGGTCAGGTCAAGGTGTACCGGGCTTTATTCACCTTTGACCCAAGGACGGTGAGTTCATCTTTTTTTCTGCTCGATTGAACATTGTTTGTTTCAGTTCGTCTGATTTGTGATTTGTTTTCCTCTTTTTCAGCCGGATGAACTGTACTTTGAGGAAGGTGATATTCTGTATATCTCAGATACGGTAAGTTTATGATCTGATACTTCATGAAGTTATGAAGTACTGTTACTTCCTCTTGTCATGATGGAGATGAACAGCATTATATTCATCAGAACTTGTAGCAGTGTTTGTGAATTTGTATTGACTCCTGGGTTTATTTTGTTTAGAGTGACAGTAACTGGTGGAAAGGGACATGCCGGGGAAGGACTGGTCTTATTCCTAGCAATTACGGTAAAAAAAGCAAACTACAGTAGTCAACTTTTAAAGTGGATCAAAACCTTTACATCAAAGTCGTCTTAAAACTATTTAACAGCATCCATTCTTGACCTTAGGAGACTTTTGAAAAACTTTTTTGATCCACATGAAATGCTGATTACAGTAGATCCTGCTAACCATCAACCCTTTAAACGCAATGCTTTAGTGAATGAAATGACTTTTAGGAAATGTAAGGTAATAATTCACCTGAAAATAAAGTTAATTTAGGGTCTATTCACTCCAGGAAAGTATGTTAGTTCACTTGCTTTGGTCATGACCAAATTTTGAATTAGTTTATTTTTTCATTATTTGATGCGGTTCGCTTTCTGCCTAGAATGAACCAGAAATTCTAACAAAACCACATTTGTGCTAAAGACAGCCATTTGTACGCTTATTTCATGCGGCCGCCATTTTACAAAGCAAAAGCAAGGCTGCAGTGGGAAGAAACCTGGAAGTATTGGATGCTGGGGTAAGCATCACTAATATCATCCAGTTAAGTTTAATTAAAACAATTAAAAGCATATCGGGTATCAAACAACACCATAATCTCTTTAAAGTGCCATGAAATCCCTGTCTCAGCAGGATGTTTTCATGCCTCTAGTTTGGAAAAAGTCAGGAAAGTTGGTGTGTCCAGCTCTGTTTAGGTGGGAGTGTTGGGGGAGGGAAAGAGGTTAAGATTTTGCATAAAAATGGGAGTTTCTGTTTGGGCACGTGCAGATTTTCACAGAGGCAAAACAAACACACAGACGCAGGAGAGAAAGACAGTGACTGAGTTTACATGGACATCAGTAGTCAAATTATTTGCCAAATAATTAATTTGTTGACTTTAACTGCAGTTTGGCACTTTCACTTTCATTCAGGAACATTTCATGCATGCCCTTCGTAACAAACGTGATATGGGATGCGAGTAAGAACTGCTGGAAGAGTGTAGCTTTGATGGAATGTTTGATACCACACGTCAAATGAGAGAAGAAAAAAAAAAATCTGCATTTCCCGGTAACTTAAATGTACTCGGTAACATATCGTCAGAAAGCTGTGTGTAAACTGTAACTATCAAACTAATGTGACGTCACGTTGTACTCGCCGGTACAGACATCCAGCCCTGTGCAGAGACTATCTAAGGGGCATGTGCAGGATAAAATTTCTGAAGAGCGGGGGCAATTCAGATCATTTTCGTAGGGCGCTTTGTATCCAATACTAGAAATGGCATGTGCACTGCACAGGTTGAGCCCTATGTGTGCACATGCCTGCAGACATCCACTCTCCACACTGCAAAGATCTATTCGCCGTGATGTAAAAATGTATTGCTGTGATTTATTATATGCAGTTTTTTTTTTATTCTCATCTTGATCATTTCTCAGTGGCTGAACAGGCAGAGTCCATAGACAACCCCATGCATGAAGCAGCCAAACGAGGTACACACATACAGACCCGGCTAGCAGTATGTTTGTTTGTTAAAGTGGTGAAATAATCGTCTGTTTTGTGTGGGAATGCAGGAAATCTGAGCTGGCTCAGAGAGTGCTTGGATAATAAAGTTGGCATCAACGGACTGGACAAAGCAGGGAACACCTCTCTCTACTGGGCTTGCCATGGAGGACATAAAGGTAGTCGAAACACAAACTGGTTGAAATACATGCTTTGACTATATTCAAATGCTAATAACTGAGGCAAAGCAGTAGTGTACAAGTTCACCTATAGGAATTCAAGTTCAACAAGGTCCCTTTAAGGCAAGTGAACTTGCTCTGTGGCCATCTTATAAATGCTTCTCAGACACGGGGGGCTTGGTGGTTATTCATTTATTAATTTTCCTTCGGCTAAGTCCCTATATTCATCAGGGGTCACCACAGCGGAATGAACCTCCAATTATCCAGCATATGTTTTACACAGCAGATGCCATTCCAGCTGCAACCCCGTACTGGGAAACACTCTTTTACACTATTACATTCACACTCCTACACTACGGCCAATTTAGCATATTTAGTTCACCTATAGCGCATGTGTTTGGACTGTGGGGGAAACCGGAGCACCCGGAGGAAACCCACTCCAACACGGGAAGAACATACAAACTCCACACAGAAATGACAACTGACCCAGCCAGGACTCGAGCCAGCGACCTTCTTGCTGTGAGGTGACAGTGCTAGCCACTGAGCCACCGTGCCACCTCAATTGGCAACTAACCAAAGTCAATTTTCATGTGCATTTTGTCACCAAAGCCAGAGCTAATAAAGCTAATGTATTAAAGCTTCTATTCCAGCATGTGTGTACAGATGAAGCAGCGTTTACTACACCAGCGGTTCCCAACAGGTCCACATGGGGGCCTCAGTGAGCTTTGCGGGGGACCGCGTCATATTTAAAAAAAATACTTAGCAGTGGACAATAGTATTATTGAAATTAATATACAAACTGAATAAATATATATTTACACTAGTGGTAAGCCGTTAATGTGAGATTCTTATCATGTGATAAAAAATAATTGCCGTTAATCTATTTTCAAAGTTGGGTTGGGAGTAGGGATGCACCGAATATTCGGCAACCGAAATTATTCGGCCGAAAATAGCCAAAAAAAGCCCTTTCGGTGTTCGGCTGAATAAGTAAAAAGGCCGAATAAATTTTGCCGAACAATGACGTTTTTAATGACGCGATCAAATAGCCTAGTAACCCGCGTAGAGTGAGAGGCGCGCGCTTTATGCAGCACTAAAGCGTCTTTTAAACAAAGACGCTGTAACAGACCAAGGAGTGAAAACAGCTAAAAGTGCGCTCTTAGAAGCTGTCAGCGCACGATTTAGTCAGGCGGACTCAGAACCTATGAAATGCATCGCGACTGAGCTTGATCCACGATATAAAGATCATTACTTGGATATGGTGAAAAAGCTGCGCACACGAGAAATGATCCAGGCCGAGTTGGACTTGGGAAAGCCGCTAAGTGTTGGAGACGGTCAGGTGATGCACAGCGCAGGAGATGAAAACAGCGCCGAGAGTAAACGGGCTCGTACTACAGATGAGCCGCGCACCGACAGCGAGAGACTGTTTAGTGCTGCATCTCATGTCATCGATGAGAAGAGGAACCGACTTTCATGTGAGACAGCAGAGAAACTACTTTTCATAAAGAAGAACCTGCCACTTTTTCTGAAGAAGTAGGCTAAGTAGGCTTACTGTATGTCTAGGACAGTTATTCATTTGTTGTCATCCACATTTTTTGCACTATTTAATGCACGTTTGTTGTTGTAGACATACAGTTACATTCTTTCAGCAGCTATTCAAGAAGTGGGGCTTCAAAGATGGCCAAATAAAAAATATTTTTTTATTTTACTAATTTATTTATTTTAAGTTATATTGTGCTTTGTTTGTATATTATCTGCTGGAATGTTAAAAAATGTTCAGTGTTAAATAAATATTTTTGAAATAGTATTTTTGTTATTTGATTTATTTCTCTGAAAAGCAACACAAAATAGTGAAAAGCTAATTTTTACTATTTAATTATTGTAATGGTGAAAAAATAGGCAAACTAAAAGGAAAAAAAAATGCAAAACACCGCGTTCGGTATTCGGCCTTCGGCCAAGCAATTCATTATTATTCGGCTTCGGCTTCGGCCAAGATTTTCATTTCGGTGCATCCCTAGTTGGGAGCTGGGTCTATTCTACGCAAGCAATGATGACTTTCACCTTGACATATTAGCGCGGATGGATGTATACCTGACCAGTGAGCCATCTGACAAAAGAGTGCCCTTCTGAATCAAATCAGCAGGATGCCTGAACATTTCATTCATCTGCCGTGACAAACTGGGGTTTTAGACACTAATAAGGAGTAGGTACTGGTGATTGTAATGGAATTTAATAGCATACGCCAAATGGATAGAAAAAAAAATTCCGCATTTCGCAATGTGTGTGTGTGTGTGTGCGCGCGCGGTCCTTTACTGACAGCCACATGTCGATCTTGTCGGAAAATATGGCGAAAGGTGCTAAAGACTGCAGTGTTTACTTCAATAATGCCACTAGTATCTGCATACTCCACATCTTAATTCCAGTTCTGTTTAGTTCAGTTATGACTTTAGTCGGATTAAGGTGATCAAAAAAAAAATCAAACGTATGTAGGCCTACAGTTCAACATTCATCTTTAACTGAATAAACAGTTAGTAAACATAAGTACATCTTATTTAACGGGGCAGCGCAGTGGTGCAGGAGGTAGTGCTGTCGCCTAAAAGCAAGAAGGTTAGAGCCTCAGCTGGGTCAGTTGGCATTTCCTTGCTTTCGCGTGGGTTTCCTCCAGCTGCTCTGGTTTACCCCACAGTCCAAAGACATGCGGCATGGGTGAATTGGGTAGGCTAAATTGTCCGTAGTGTATGAGTGTGTGTGTGTAGATGTTTCCCAGAGATGGGTTGCGGCTGGAAGGGCATCCGCTGCATAAAAACGTGCTGGATAAGTTGGCGGTTCATTCTGCTGTGGCGACCCCGGATTAATAAAGGGACTAAGCCAAAAAGAAAATGAAATGAATTAATATTATTAAACATAATTAATTTTCATCACCGTCTTGTCATGGTAGAACAGTTTCACAAGCAGTTCGTGATGCGGAAACCGGAGATGAGCCTCTGGTCTAATGCACCACCTGGCTTGAGAAACCCATTCTCGCAGACTTTTTATTTGGGTAGCACACTAATTCTAAATGAGCCATTCAAATTCAATTCAAATGAGCCATTTTAATCTAAATTAATCTAGATTAAAAAAATCTGTGGCCACCTAAATAATAAACATAACGTTGGTTTGACAACAACTTTTTTTTGTCATCATTACTGCAAACTTACTTATTCAATGTGGAGGGGGGCCTCACAATATTTTCTGGGGAAAAAGGGGGTCTCGGGCAAAAAAAGGTTGGGAACCACTGTACTACACGGGGCCATAGTTCACTGAAGAATCGGTTTTAAAATTAATTTAATCAGTTGCTAATAACAGCTGTTTGCGCTGCTTTATGTTTTAGTCACACTGAATCAATGAGAGCAATTAATTCTTCTATTTATTCTGCAACCGCTATAAGGATTTCCTGGCTTTCTCCATGGGTATTTGGAGGGTTTGTGGGTTTCCCTGACAGCAAAAGACTTAATGCTGTTCACACCATGCTTTCCTGACCAGATGTCCGTGACCATTGCAGTTTTGCTAAATACATTTCAGGGCCTACTCACACTAAGCTATCCGAACTGTGCCTGTGTGCGTTTACTAGTTTGTCTGACAAGTGTGAGTGCTGCGAATCGTGCACAGGCGTGGTTCAGTTGGGCTTTGTTGTGGTAAGCTTGTAGTGTGAGTGCAAAGTGCGCCTGAGCCAGAAAATAAAGACGCGACATCACTTTAAAGGGACTGTTTCATATGAATTTATTAATCATTCTTACCGTTTAATAAACACGAACTGTCATAGTTTATTAAAGATGCAAACCCTTCAGCAAACCTGCTAATACGTGCAGCATGAGGACTTTTATGATAATTGTAGATCTGTTCAGCAAAATATTTGACTGTCACTGCATCACAAACGACTAAAAACAATACAAAGTGATATAACTAAAGCAATGTCCACTGCGCTGAGTGAGAGCACTTCTCTTCCTGTTGAACTGACCAGTCATATCATCGATGATGTAATCGTGCTCCTGCTCAGAATTTAAAAAATGCAGTGAGTGCAGGCCATCAAGGGGAGTGGGAACAAGTGCGCTTCGGCATGGTTCAAATCAACTGTGCCTTGTGTGAGTACGCCCTCAGTGTGCTTAATCAGCGAGGCCAACATGATCCCATGGCAATTTGTAACTTTTTCATTTAGTGGCTAATTCGTATGAATTCGTACGATCTAATTTGTACAATTAAGTACGATTTGCTCATCCCCCAATGACGGTTGGGGTCAGGTGCCACGCCTCCTTTTTAAAATCGTACAATTTTGTACGACTGAACTCGTACGAATTAGCCACTAAACTGGCAAACGTAACATACTTGCGTTTTCTCGTGAGATCAGGCTGGCCAAGCCAAAACATCAAGTCATCCAAAACTGCTTGTCAAGTTTGCGATCAAATTTCATATTTGCTATCACCAATGAGTTGACAAATGTCTCAAAAATGTCTCGAAAGAAATGAATTCACGATATCAAACTCCTTTGGATGTCTCTGGAGGACGCGATCAGCTGTCATCCTGTCTATCAAACTATGTAACTACTGTAACAATCAATAGCCTGCGTGCTACACAGTATCATCCTCAAAATAATGCTGCATCCAGTCATTAGCCCCTTTCACACAGTGACACTGGTAAATATCCGGAGAATTTCCGGAACGACTTTACCGGTATATTCAAAATAGCGCTGTTCACACAGGCGAGGACGTTACAGAATTTTTCTGGAAAAGAGCATTCACACATCCATCGCAAAATGCCGGTAAATTTTGACATCATTAACCAGAAATTACCTCTAAACGGCTGCGCTTGTGTTTGTAAACATTTGACTACATCACAAACTCTTTGGATGGATCAGTATTGAGTACAACTCCAATGAAAACATATAGAGGAACACTTTCGCATGTCGAGATGTTCATGATATGTGTGTGTGCTGGCGCTATGGGCGCTCACGGGCACACGCAAAGCTTGAAGGTAAACAAACAACTGATTATCATAAACATGTTATCGATAATTATTTACACAGTTGGCATTAAGAAGGAACATAGAAACGTTATCTGACTAACATCTAGCAGCTAAAGGTGTCTGGAAAAATATTTAAAGGCTTTTATTCTCATAAACCGCGCGCACGTGAATGCGTCTGACTGTTCTGATTGGCTAAAGCAGACGTCTCACGTCAGCACGTTCTAGAAGTGTATGCGCTCTTTCCGGCAATCTTCCTTTTGCATTCACACAGCGCAGCATTCCACCAAATTACCGGTAAATTCACCAAATTACAACTTCTCTTTCCGGAAAATACGAAGAACGAATTTACCGATATTTTCAAAAAGGGCCTGTTCACACATACAACCTTTCCGGAAAATTGCCGGTAATTTTCCGGAAAGGTCTGTATGTGTGAAAGGGGCTATTCTGTAATTGTGAATTAATTCCCAACTTATTTTTGATGACATATGTTCTCCCAAAACGACAGCAGCCTCTTTGCGTACATGTTTATGGATGTTCGCGTGTTCATGCCGTTACCCTCGTGTGATTTGCATTTGAATGGCAGAGGCGAGGACTCACTTAATGCGGTCACACAGGAAATCTCATGTTTGTTTCATACAGATTACAAAACCAGAGAACATTTGTTTTACAGATGTAAAGATTTCAAGCTTTATGTAGATATATTTCTGATATGTGTGAGGCAAGCATTGTAAAGCATTGATATACAATATATCTACAATTATATTTATAATTGTGCATGAAATGTTCTATATAAATAATAATAAACCTGCCTTGCGTTGAAATTCAGCTCTTTTTTCTCCCTCTCTTCACCCTGGCGTGTTTGTGTATGAAGCTGCAGAAACTGTCATAAAAGCACAACTCTGGAGAATCATCAGTTTATAGTGATCAATGATTGGCTTCTTTACTAGAAAGCATGGCTTTATTCTCTAGAGCGGCCATGTTGAGCGTTGCATTTTTCCCTATTCAAAACTATACGAGAGAAACATCTTGGGTTTTCTCTACTCTTTGGCTTTAAGGCTGTTCTGGCCAATAATGGCACAAACAAATAAACATGAAGAAGAAAAGCAATGAAATGTTTAAACTACCCTGTTTTCTTAGATGTGGTGGAGATTTTGCTGAGTCAGCCGAACTGTGAGCTCAATCAGCAGGTCAGTGTGATTTATTTCTGTTGTTTTTTGTGGTTTATTTCAAGTTGTTAATGTGCACAATGAGATCAGTGACAAAGTGATCACTGAGCCAATGCTGTATGTACTTTATATATAGGACTTGATGCATGTTAAATGATGTATTCATTTCCACAACAGAATAAATTGGGAGATACGCCTCTACATGCAGCTGCCTGGAAGGGTTATTCAGATATAGTTGAGATGTTGCTCAATAAAAGTGAGTGCATTATTCATTTTTTTTATTTATTGATTTATTTTTAGCTTTATAAAAGTTTTATCTACAGTATGTGATACTAGGTTGGGGTAAGATGTCCTAAACAACTGCATTTTCATCTCAAACTAACAAGTTGGCTTACTTTTATTTGTGGTGTAATAACCATATACAATAAATTAATTAAAATATTTAGCATTTTTCCTAAAGTTTCCTAAAGCATTTGCATTACTCACTCGAAGAATTTAACTAATATTAATGTAAAACTAATACTGTAACCAAATAATTCTTACTTTTTAACCTTGCTAAGTGTTCACTATGGAAGGTAAATCCTGCCAATTTTAAATAAATCAAATAAATTTTGGAAATTAAAATGAAAGTTAGATTAACAATTTCATTCTAAAACATTGTTCGCAAAATTTCTGCCAAAATTTAAAACGAAATGAAATTATTTAATTTTCATTTTGACAACACATTGTCCCTGTCAAATTGATAATTAAAATAAAGTTGCCAATTTAACATTTCATTTTCACTGATTTTTCGCGTCAAGACTGCCAAAATTAAAATAAAAAGCCAAACTGAAAAATAAAATGCAAACACAATTTTTACAAAGTGTGTTATTAATGTTCACGCTATAATAGTGACACAATTCAAATTAAAATGTAAAAATTTAAAATTGGCAGGATTTACCTTTCATAGGTTCATTGGTGTTTATTTATTCCAAAAGAGGAATAGAGCTTAAATTTAGCTAATAAACTTTTTCAAAAAATTAAAAAATATATTAAAATGATGCAACGCAGACCTAATGTAAGACGAGCAGAACAAATGTGTATGAAAAAAACATTTGCAAAAACATAATACGCAGCCGTTTGTGATTTTATTTTATTTTTTATCTTTAATATTTCATATCATGTCTGTGTGTTTACAGATGCAAGGACAGATGTGGTAAACAATGAGAAGAAGACGGCTCTGGATATGGCCACCAACGCACAGTGCGCCTCTCTGCTGAAGAGGAAGCTGGGAGGAGGTGAGTCATAAGGCGTCTCCTTTCAGTTACAGTACCTCAATCACATGTCACTTCCTGTAGTCACCCATTTAACCGTCCTTCTGTCCCGTCTCCAGTCATTCTGCGCACCCACAGTAACGCCGAGGAGTATCTCGATGATGAAGACTCCGACTAAGAGAAGAGCAGCACTAATGAAGACCATTCATTCCAACACAACCATCACAACATGTGTTATACAGTTGTCAACATTTAAAGTGGATCCTCAACTTTGGTCAAAGTTGTTTTAAAACTATTAAATAACACCCAACTTCAGATGCTGACTACTGTATAGAGTGCCTATAGAAAACTAGCATACCCTCCTCCCTTTAAAATAAGTACTTTAGATTTTAGTCACACAGCCTGAAATCACATTCCAAATAACTTTTTACAGCCTTTAAAATAGTTTTTTGGTAACACTTAAAAAAAATAGTCCATTACTAAATGTATTTACTTACATGAACAAACAATTTAGTAAAACATTCATTATGGTACTTATTCATCTTTGTTAATGTTATTTAAGTTAAATTATCAACTGCGTTCATTAATTAGAATGGATTTTAATATTGCATTAGATAATGTTGAACTATGATTATTAAATGCTTTTTAAGATTATTCATTCTTGGTTAATGTTAGTAAATACATTAACTAAAGGACCCTTATTCTTAAGTGTTACCATATTTTTTGTAGCCTTCTAACCTGTGCCTTTCTACAACTTTATCCTGAAGGTCTTTTTAAAAAGCAGGGTGTCATAGAGTAGTTACAGATTTTCAAAGGGTATGATGATGTTATAAAGGCACTGTATATAGATCCGATTTAGATGCATATATAGATGAGATTTAGATTCATGAACATTTATGTTCATGTATTTAGATCAGATATATATATATATATATATATATATATATATATATATATATATATATATATATATATATGCATGCATATAAACCTGATCTCTATACATGTATGCATATAATCATGATCTCTCTCTCTTTTTTATATATATATATATATATATATATATATATATATATATATATATATATATATATATATATATATATATATATATATATATATATAATTTTTGAGAGAGAGATCAGATTTGTATGCATATATAGATCACATTTATATTCATGTATATAGATCAGATTAATATCTATATGTAAAAAGATCATGATTTTATGCATGTATAGATCGGATTTATATGCATCTATAGATAGGATTTATATGCAAGAAACGGTAACACTTTACAGTATGGGACACATAGTCAAATGTATTTACTAACACCAACAAATAAAATGTACAATGTTTATTTACCACAGTTCAACATTTACTAATGCATTATTAAAATCCAAAGTTGTGCTTGTTAAAAATGGAGTAAAATAGTGTTTTCTTGTCATTGGAACATGTGGGAAGTTCAATAAAAATTTTAATTACACAGTTTACAATAACAATTAGCGAGTTAAGAAGAACTAGCAATGAACAGCTGTAATTTTCATTTAATTAGCGTTAACAAACATGAATAAATACTGTAATAAATGTATTGTTCGCTGTGTATTCATGTTAGTAAATACATTAACTACTTGTCCTCTATTGTAAATGTGACTCAAGAAACATTGCTTTCAAGAGGATGTGAAAGTCGGTTGGCGTTGTCTTGTGTGTCTTAACTTCATTCCTGTTTGTTTTTAAAAGTATTTGCATTATGGTCTGTTCTGTACATGTTTCGGATGGATTTTGTACTTCTACTTGCTGCTCCTCTCTGAACTGTATTTATTCTGATGTCTTTTTTTTTTTTTTTTTGGATTTTAAAGTGCCTTCTTTAATAGGGAGATCGTCCTAGAGTGCTGGGTCTTTTATTCCAATAACCTTTAGTCAGGGTGGCGCTGTGTTTTAATTTCTGATATTAAATAAAATTAGGCTGTGAGGCATAGAAATACGGTACATTTAGTGGGCTTTACGCTGTCGTTTAACTATATATAGCTTTTGTAGTTGATTAAATGTTACTCTAATTAAACTTTCAAAAGACAAGAACAGTATCAGATAGCATTACAGCGTCACATAACATACAAATGCTACAGAGTGCATAAAACAGAAAGTAAAAATAAAATTAATTAAAAAAAATTAAATATATATGGCAAATGAAATAATCAGCTTGTTTTAAAGCATTTTTTGTTCAATAAGAATTAAATAGGAACTAAAATAAATCATTTGATGTGTTTTTAAACCTTCATTGAGTGCCGTTGTAATAATTGTCTATTCCTCACAGCCTTGTTTTCATCCACATTCAATTCCAAATGACTTCCAACCCGATTAAGGACTAGTTTTAAGCGTGTGTATGTGGGGAAGAGTGTGCATTTTACATTTTTAATTTGTGTGTGTGTGTGTGTGTGTGTGTGTGTGTGAGTGAATGTACGGTTGTGCTTTATGATAAAGCTGCATGTAAATCTGAAAGTCACAACTATGCAAATAAATCAGTGGCCTTAGCTTGATGTGCAAGACTCAAGTGTGAAGCTTGGACATATTGGTGTGTGTAGTGTCCTTTTATCATGTGTGAATTTGTTTATGTTTAGACACTTCTAAAAAAAGACAGTAGTTTGGCAGTATATCCTGCAATTCTATCATGCATTATAATCAGTGTGCAAATTAAACATTGATCAGGAGGTCCAACTTTTTTGATAGTAGTTTGATAAAACATGCTTTAGTGAATCAAATTAAAAAATGTATTTAAATAACATCACATTTACTAATAAAATCTATACGTTTTCAGTGTTTTGAGGGATATTTAGTGACTACACTCTAAAAAAAAATCTAGTTTTATGGTTTATTTCTGGCAGCTGGGGTGCTGGAAAGAAACTAAAATAACGGCTGTTAAATTACAGAAATTTACTGTAAAATAACAAGACGTTGAATTACAGAAATTTACCAGATATGTAAATTTAAGGAAATTACTGTAATTCAACCTCTGTTATTTTACCGTATATTTCTGTAATTTAATGGCCGTTATTTCACAGGTTCTTTCCAGTACGACTGTAAAACACATCCGTGATTTTAACGGTAAAGACTGTAAAAATGCTACAGTAAAAATCCGTAACCTGGTTAACAGTATGTTTCCTTAATATATATGGCGAATAACCATAAACTGACTTTCCCAGAATTCCCTGTATGGCACGTCACTTTTTATGCTTTTTGTTGACATTGATATGGATCTTTTTAGTTGTTTCCCCATCAGTTATGTACATTAGAGATTTATGTTACATCCGATGTTGATAAACAATGTTTATTTCATGACTTTAATGTTATGCACGTTACCATACTGGTGTTTAGTAGCTGTGTGAATGACACTGAGCACCTTCTATACACCGATGCTTGTGGGAAAAGTTGTTTGTGATGAGCATTAGTTCATTATGAAACTTTCTCATCACCACCTGCATATGGCTTTGTTTACGTGTCTATCTGTGTAACAAAAGATGTGTAGATATTGTTAATTCAAAATACAGACATTACTAGGGCCAGACGGAATCTGCGGACGTTTTTGCTATTTCTGCTGAGAATTTTGGTAAAAATCTGCGAATTTCTGCGGAATTATTTTGGGAGTATCCAGCGGAGTATCATAACTTACATTTTACATTTTACATTTTTACATTTTTATATTAAATAAAAAGTAATAAATTACTGAATAAAAACTGAATAAATTCCGATTTACACATTTACTCAAGTAAATAAACAGAATTTATAATGGGCTAAAAATCTGCAGAAATCTGCGGAAAATCTGCGGAATTCTGCGCGCGCAGATTACGTGTGGGCCTACATATTACATATATAAATTAATGAAATACAGTGGTTTACTGTAAAAATGAGAAATTAATTTTACAGTTTGTACTGTATTTTTAACGGTAAAATATTTGCAACCTCATCTGCCGTTTTTTTTACCATAAACTTTTGTTTTTGTGTATTTAAGTGGTTACTTAATAATAAACTATACAAATAAACACCTATTTTACAGGGGAGGATCAAGCATTGATTAGGGGGGTCAATCCCCACAAATGTATACATTTAATTAATTTATTTACTTTATTCCAAAGCTACTCCACGGTTTTATGCATAATTCAACATTGAGAACATTCTAGAAAAAGACTGTCGAGCCAAGGAGGATGATTGATGACAAAACATGAATTCTATACTTTATGAAATAGATTTGCTTTTTATTTTCCTTGAATTGAAATGTTTTGAAATGCATTGAAACATATCCGGCTGGCTACCCAAAAATCTCATTCGAATGATTTCCATCTGCCTTAATTCATTTAAACCTGCACTTTCTCAGTATATTATATGCATATATCAATCATTTTTAACTCAAAGTTGGGTGACAGTTTATAGTTCAAGCTAAATTGAGAATTTACTTATTATTTACTCGCTTAAGTGGTTCCAAACTTACATTATTTCAAAGCTATTCCACTTTTTATTAAAAGATTTTGTACAGTATTCAACATTGAAAACATACTGAAAGCCTATCTAGCCAAAGAGGATGATTGATGATAAAGAAATGAATTATATACTTTATACAATTACAGATTTGCCTTTAGTTTCACCTGATTTGACATATTTTGCTACCCAGAAATCTCATTTAAAAGAAATCCATTTGTCTTTAGTTATTTGCATTTTTACCTAAACCTGCACTTTTCTTTATATTTGACATGCATATATAAAGTATCATTTTGAAATCTGAAATCAAAGTCCAGTGACAGCCCATAGTAAAAACACAAATGTAAATTTACTCATTATTTACTCACACTTGAGTGGTTCTAAAATTCATTCATTCATTCTCCTTCGGCTTAGTCCCTTATTAATCAGGGGTCGCCACAGTGTAATGACCTTCTAACTATTACAGCATATGTTTTACGCAGTGAAGGCCCTGGTTCTAAACTTCTCTCTCTTTTTTTTCCAATTCAAACACAAAACAATGTATTCTGAAGCATATTGAGGAAAAACAGCATTGACATTTAAAATAGATACAAAACAGTCAATGGCTGCTTTTTCCCCCAACATTCTTTGGTATATCATTCATGTTCAACAGGGGAAAGAAATCCAAACAGGTTTGGAACAAGCGGAGGATGTGTAAACCATGTCATTATTTTTGATTTGTGGGTGAAGTATCCCTTTAAGATTGAGGTAAAGATTTGTTTATTTATTTTATCTATTTTTTCCCCTTTGTCTTATATTCTGGTCTTTTGTGTAATAGGCCCACATATACAGTTGAATTCAGAATTATTAGCCTCCCTTTGAATTTTTTTTTCTTTTTTAAATATTTTCCAAATGATGTTTAACGGAGCAAGGAAATTTTCACAGCTTGATAACATTTTTTTTCTTCTGGAGAAAGTCTTATTTGTTTTATTTCGGTTGGAATAAAAGCAGTTTTTAATATTTAAAAAATTATTTTAGGGACAAAATTAATAGCCCGTTTAAACTTTTTTTCTGGATAGTCTACAGAACAAACCAACGTTATACAATAACTTACCAAATTACCCTAACCTGCCTAGTGAATCTAATTAACGAAGTTAAGCCTTTAAATGTCACTTTAAGCTGTATAGAAGTGTCTTGAAAAATATCTAGTCAAATATAATTTACTAACATCAAGGCAAAGATAAAATAAATCAGTTATTAGAAATAAGTTATTAAACTATTATGTTTACAAATGTGTTGAAAAAAAATATTCCCGTTAAACAGAAATTGGGGAAAAATTTAACAAGGGGGCAAATAATTCTGACTTTAACTGTATATATTTGTAGTACGTTTTAGTTATGAAAGAAAAAATATATATAAAACTTGAATTACAAAAAAAAAAAAAAAAGATTAAGATAAACTGGTTTCTATATTCGCATATTCTCCGTAATAATTTAATTTCAGAAAGGTATTATATGCACAATCTAAACAGGGAAGTCATATTAGCATATTAGCTTTGGTCACAAGTCACTTTAGCAGCCAACAACTGTTCACAGTCAGTTAAATAGTGCTAATTGTTTTGGTCATACTTAAATCCGATTTCAGACCGAATATTTCAATTAGCGTGGTAAACAATATAACTAGGGACCTTAAAATGAACGAATGTGCGAATATAAAACCAACTTTACCTCAATCCCTTTAAAAAGAGGCTAGCTTGTGTCAGTTTTTTTCGCAACGCTGTTAGCCTAAAATTTACTCGCCTCTCGCTTTAATTTATTTTTAGCGCGACTGCCTTTAATCGCAATCATGATTTAATGATATTAATAAAGTAACACTAATATTTTCCCGAAGAAAAGTACATATTTGTCGTGTGAAGACTCACCTCAGCTGCGTATCTGAAACTCCCGCCATTCCTGTCAAAAACGTGCACGTGCCTCAAGCACGCGCTTTAAATAATTAGCCAATCGCTAAATGTTTTGATGAATGCAAACAGCCCAGCTTTCTTAAATGTAAAATAAAAATCGAAATTAAACATTTGATATAATAGCCTACAGACACTGTATGCTGGTTAACTGGAAAAAAATCGAAATGTTTGATTTGGAGTAGCGTGAATGGCATATCCAATATGTGAGCATATCCAATGTAAGCATAACTGGAATCCTGACTATTACTCAACTCACTTTATTTCTATAGCACTTTCACAAATCAAAATGATTACCAAAGTGCTGTACATAAAACACATAAAACGCATGTAAAATATACATAAAACCAAAAACATAAATTCACATCACATGATTAAAAGTGACCTCTGAAAAGACTCAAAAGTTTGAGCTTTTCTTAAAGAAAGTGGGAGATCGTTGGAGCTGCTACCAAGAAAGCTCTATCACCTCGACATTTTAAGCGTGATCTAGGAACTTGCAAATAGAGACGATCCATAGAGCGAAGAGATCTCACAGGTTGGTGCATAATAATTAGCTCAGAAATATACTCAGGGGCCAGGCCATGGAGGGATTTATAAACATACAACAGAACTTTGTACTGAATTCTAAACTGGATTGGCAGCCAGTGCAGAGAAACAAGTACAGGTGTAATGTGCTCTCGTTTTTTTGTGCGTTCTGGACTAGCTGCAGTCGCGAGAGAGAGGCCTAGCTGACTCACACCCAGATACAATGCGTTGCAATAGTCCAGACGAGAAGAAATAAAAGCATGAACAACTTTCTCCAAATCACTGAAAGAGAGGACAGACTTCAGCTTGGCAATATATCTAAAATAGAAAAAAATATTTTTGACAACCGCATTAATTTGCCGATCAAATTTTAGCTTAGAGTCAAAGATGACACCAAGACTCTTTACAGAGGAATGTATTTTCCCAGGAAGCAATGACAGATTGCCATTAGAATCTGAACCTTTTTGGCCAAAAACAATGAATTCACACTTATTTTCATTCAGTTAGAGAAAGTTATTTGCCAACCAACACTTCACATCAGCCAAACAATTCAGCAAAGCCTGAAGGGAGGATTGATCCCTAGATTTTATAGGGAAGTAGATTTGAGAGTCATCAGCATATAGACGGTAATTTATGCCATGCTTTTACTGATTAAATGGTTTTGCATTCACAAAATCGGTTAAATCTGTTATTTCATAACTAGTGATTTATTCACAGGGTCATTGACCTGTTTTATTAACTGTCTGAGAAAACTGAAGTTAAATGCTGTTTAGTGACCTCGTGTTACATTTAGCTCAGTCAGCAATAATGATTCAAAAAATATTGTTTCGAAATAATTGCCTGACATTTATCTTTTAAAATAAGATATGAATTTTGTAACACTTAAGCCAAGGGCGTAGATTTTCTCTTAACATTATTGGGGACATCCATACTTTGCATTAAACAGCACAAATTCTGTTTCGCAGAAGATGAATAAAACATTAATAAAGTACTTAATATTATAAAATAAACACTTACTAATACAAATAGCAATTACATCCCATGCTGCAAAAGTCAATTTACATGATTTTACTGCAGTCGGGCTTTGAGGGGGTGTGAATGTAGAGAAATTTAGAGAGGTGCGTGATGCAATTTGAGTGTTTTATCCCGATTGTAGTTTCTCATAATCATGGAGGCTAAATTCGATTATCGAATTTCGATAAATTGCACAGCCTTGGTTAATAGCATTACGGTGAACTCGTAGCGAACTTAAGTTTTTGCATGTGTGGGTTACTATTACTAAGGGTTGTTGGAGCATTGTTTTATTATTTTGAAATCGATTTAATTATTGGTAGGGACATTTCAGTAATTGATGAATATCGGTGGGGACACGTCCCCTCCGTCCATGCCAATACTCCGACTTTAGCTAACTTGAAATGAGCTTAATCATTAATTTAAGAGAAATCTGTGACATATGATTATAGCAAAAACACATGATTGAGAGTTTTAGTCTAAAATATTTGATACTTTTGAAAAAAAATAAGATAAATATAACTATATATTATATTGTGGTGTATAGTGCAGTCACAAATCTCATGGTTCGGATCACATTGTTTTTTTTTAGTCACGGATCGGACCATTTTTCGGATCAGCTAAAAAGGAGACAAATGTAATTTGCTTTAAATTTATTACAAAAACAGTACTGCAAGACACATAAAATGAAGAAATAATCAGCTGAATAAACATAAATTGTAAAATATTCAGTACTGTAAAAAATTAACTGTTACTACTATTGTTGCTGATAACTCTATACTATACAGTACGCTAAAATCAGTATGCGAGTCGAGTAGTATGTCCAAATTCATAGAATTCGAAAATCAGTATGCGAGAAGTACCCGGATGATTTACTACTTCTGGTGAGATTCTGAAGTGCGCATCCCATACATGCTGCGCTATCCCATGATGCCCCGTCAGAAAATTCATGAATGGGAGTGAAGTGACGCAACTGACGCAGGTAGGTCAAGTGACCATGACAAAATGGCGGACATAGTACATCCGAATTCCATTCATACTGTATAGAACGAACTTTTCCAACAGCCGAATGGTACATCTAAATTCAAATGCAGTACCTACTGCAGTAGGCGGTTTCGGATGCAGCCCAAATGTAGAAATTTAACATTATAATTTGCACAACCCAGATGTATTTTTATTCTCATCTTCAATCAATGATTCAGCAATTCACTCATAAAACTTCATGTTTCATTGCTAGATGCATCATTTTTGAAGAATTATTCAGTGGCATAATTTTGATGGCTGGTTGTCGCCACCTTTTGGTTAAATAATGTAAATACTGCCAGTATAATAATGTAAGTACTCCCAGTACTTCTGTGTTATTTGACTGTTTGTGACTTCATAACTATCTCAAAAGACTACAGACTGAGTCTCTTTCTTGATTTTTGCATTTTTCAAACACAGATTTGAATGCAGCGATTGGAAAGATTAATCAACATATGCAAATCACCGTCATTTATAATTTATGTTGCGTGGGTGTTGAGATCCCGATCTTTTAATGATTAATCGCGCAGCTCACACTGAACGCATTAATGCAGGCTAAACAAGTAGTGACAGAAAACACCTTTAATAACCTAAGAAACCCACCACATCCCAAATAACCTACCACAACTCCTTCTGTCGTCATTATATTTTACAGGAAAGCCTAAATGCTTTCATACATGTGATTTAAATGAGGTGAGAGGTGATCTCTCTGCGATCGTTACAAATTTAGGATTAATCCAAGCGTAAAAAAAAAAGTATTAATCCGCGGGTCACGTGTGTTCTGAACGGTGGGTTGTGATCTGTATGAATCACGTATCAACCGTAATCCATCACACACCTTATATATATATATATATATATATATATATATATATATATATATATATATATATATATATATATATATATATATATATATATATATGACCAATATCACACTCGTAGCAGTGCGATAGGGCTGTATATCGGCACTGGTGGGAGGTGTGTGATGGTGCCCCCACCAGAGTTGATATACAGCCATATCACACTGCTACGAGTGTGATTTTGCGTTTATACAACAGTTTGATGGCATAATTGTGAATATAAAAACAAAATCAAACATGGAGAGTCTCAAAAACCCTTTTGTATGAGGAACTACTTTCTTCCACGTTGGATTCAAATCATAAGCTGACAGTAAAACAGCTGTGCGTTCATCTTTTAAACTTTAGATCTGTAGTGTCTGCTTTTTACTGCCTGTATGTTGGCGGAGTAATACACAAAAGGTAAAGAGGCTGTACGGGTGCTGATATTACTTAAATATATCACGGCTATCAGCCAATCAGATTTGAGAACCAGACAGAACTGTTGTATATATGTGCATATATACTATATATATGATTAAAGCTGAGTTATTAAAACTATTATGTTTAGAAATGTGTTGGAAAAAAATCTTTATGTTAAACAGGAATGAAAGAATTAGGTTTCTAAAATCATTCAAGCAAATAAACCAATGACGCTTGCATCTTTTAGAGCCTGGTATTTATTCAATGCATTGCAAAGTCCATCTAGAACCCAGGTTTTAAATACAATGTGAATGTCATCAGTCAATTCTGAATAAAATATGACATCACCTTGAAAAAGAGGAAAATCTTTAAATTACTGAACAAATCAAAGTCGCCATCAACTATCATTCATAAGACTTTAATATATTTACTTGCATACAGTAGGAAATCAAATAAGTGGAAAAGGGGGAAATGTGTATCAACCTCAGGCATTAAGACAAAAATAACCATAATTAAAATGCGAAATATGCCTGGTGGCAATAGGCACATTGTGGAGCGCCACATGAGGAAGACCGGCATCTCCAAGAAGGCTTTTTGTAATAATAAAACATGTATGAAAACAGCAGAAGTGACGGTCAAACTCTTATGAAGACATCAGGATGAAAGCGCAAAGCACTTCAGCCATCCAGAACAAACATAAACCACCCAGCAAATATAAAAAAAGAAACAAACATCGACATTAAAAGTGAAAGAGCGCACTTTATAATGCGAAAATCAGAGCTGACCAGACTCTCAGAGAACCAAAAGTACTCTAAAATGATGCCAAGCAGTTGATATTATTGCACCTTTAAGAGAAAAAAGACATGATACAGCCGAGGAAGAAGCTAAAACAAAATCAGCGAGAAAATAAAACTAGAAATGTGCAAAGAGATGTGTGCATACATGTATTCAAGTTCAGCTGTGTGTGTTTGTGTGTAAAACAAGTACAAAAATAGATCTCGATTTGTCAGATGCAGTCGATAATATCTAAAATACGCAATTTAAGGATCAAATTTAGGCTGGATCCAGGAGAAGCGGGCTTTTTTTGGATGAAAAAATGCTGTTAACAAAATCCTAATGCTTCCCTGAAGATCTACACTTAGTCAGACAGTGTTTTGGCACAAGGACAAGCTGGTGTAATGCTCACTACCGCCACAAGGTGACGCTATTTGCTCTCTCTCGTATGGGGTGTGTTTAAACACACATCAGCACTCTAGCTGAAGAGCTTGACGAAGCAGCTTTGGCAGTAGGGCTTGTCGTTCTGCTCTTTGAATGTGCCCTTGTTGAGCTGTTTAAGGCAGAAGGCGCAGACGAAATGCTCGGGGTGGAACTTCTTGCCCATGGCGGTGATGCAGCGGCCGGTGATGGGTTTCTGACAGCCGGAGCAGAGCGAGCCGCGTCTCTCGTGATAATGAGCCTCGCAGTACGGCTGCCCTTCATGCTCGAAGAAACTGCCGTTGACAAATGGAGTGAAACACTCCTGTGGAGCAGAAGAGAGAGACCAAACAAAACGATCAGACATTTCAAATGATACATTACAATGTAATGCAATACGATGCAATGCAATGGCAATAGGATTCAATACAATGCAATGTTTTATAGCACATGTAAAAATGACCATACATAATGCTGCTATTGACTTTATTCTTGACGTATGAGTGGGTGCAGCCACTGGAAACTTTTTTTGGCTTGAGACTTCTGGTCTCATTCACTTCCAATGGGTTATACATTATCTATATGCGTACAGTCACTGGCCACTTTATTAGGTACACTTACTAGTACTGGGTTGGACCCTTTTTTTGCCTTTAGAACTGCCTTAATCCTTCATGGCATAGGATTCAACAAGGTCTACCTGCCTAAATGCATTGAGTCGCTGCCATGTGATTGGCTGATTACAAATTTGCGCTAACAAGCAGTTAGGCAGGCGTACCTAATAAAGTGGCCGGTGAGTGAATCATTGTTGCATCTGCCCATGGGAAATTCCCACATACTCACCCTGCAGACAAAACACTCAGGATGCCAGAGAGAGTTGAGGGCAGAGATGTAGTTTTCCAGGATGGCACGAGCACAGCCGCCACATTTAGGGGCGAACATGTCAAAGTAATCCTTTCTACAGTACGCCTTTCCCTCCTTCTCATGAAAACCTGCCGGGAAAAAGAAGAACAAAGAGACAAATGGTTGCCAATGGCTGAAATCCTTTTAAAGGAATAAAGCAGAAAAAAAGGAAACAGCATCTGGAGAGAAGAGGCTGAGAAAGATGCTCTTACCCTCAGGCCCGAAGAATGACCCGCACTGGGCGCAGAAGAAATGCTCCGGGTGCCAAGTTTTGTCTAATGCGGTCACCACTTTCTGCAGGACCAAAGAAGAGCGGATGAAGAATTAAAATACGAGTAACATGAACAAAACACACAATTTAATATCAATAACAGAACACAAATTTAAGATAAAAACAAGACCGTAGTAATTATTGGAGTTAGTAGTAATTGGGTGATCGTTTACAGTAGTGATGTGTGCCGATGCATCAAAAAATGATGCATCTCGCAGTGAAGCAGTGTACCGGAGCTTGATTCATTTTGTCATAATCATGTGATCAGTGACGTCCGAAGCTTCATTTTCACCTATACACGTGTGACTGCTACGAATTTTGACTCAAAGGTTTAAACACCCTCATGGGCTAGTAAAGTGTATAGCGAGAGATTAGGCATCGATTACATACATTTCTACTGTTTCAAAGCACTGCACTGGTCCCACACACCAGTATTTCAGCAAAAATACTATAGTAATGTATAGTAAAAAGGTTTTGAAACATGCTAACGTGCATTATTTACAACTATTTTCAATGAAGGCCACTGCATATTGTAGTATAGTGTGTAACAGACGCCAGCTGGTGAATGCAGCAGAAAAGCCTCACTCTCATGGCGTCCTCAGAGCATTTGCCTTCCATGCAGGAATCGTCAGTTCGATCCCTGCTCGGAATGAGTGGGTTGGTGTAAAACCGGTTGAAATACAATAAACGTAAATGATTTTGAATACTTTGGATTTTACTAGAGTCATCGGTGGTGTAATTCGACATACCTTACATGTAAAATACTACAGTAATTGGGTGAATTGTTTACATTACTATTGTTGTATTACTGCATGTTGAATGAGGTGCTTGGTGTGAACATTGCAACACAGTGCTTTGCCACACTTTAACCAGCAGAGGTCCTCATTAAACTCTGATTTGGAAAGCTTTGAGTAATGAATCTTTTTCCAATACAATTGAGTTGAACGGTTCACTGTTCAGAAAGCTTCATTTCACCATCACTACTGTATTTACAGTAAGGTTTTATCAGTTAAAGTGATGGTTAACCTAAAAAATGAATATTTAACCCCTTTAAAATCACCTATAAGTGGTTCCAAACAGGGCTGCCCAATTGGAAAAATCGAACATTGCAATATTTTTATTTTGCGATATATATATATTGCGATATGAATCTCAATGTCACCTGATGATTTAATATCTCTGTTTGGAAAGAATTTCTAATGTTAAATCAATTGGGATGACTCTGCAGTGGGAGTGCATCTCCATAAAATCTAATAAACAATCTATACGTTTTTTGGGGTCCCTGACATATTTTCATTGTTGTCTGTACTACTTGCAGTGTGTTTCTCTATTTGCCATGTGTTGTGAGTATTTGGTAACACTTTATTCTGATGGTCCATTTGAGTATTAGTAGACTGTCTGCTTAATATCTGCTGATACTGCTCCTTCAACAGACATTTAACTGACTATAAAAAAAACTTCCAAGTTCATGTCAACTCACCCTAACCCTAAAGCCTAATTCAGACTTTTTCCTAGCGCCGCGTATGTGGAACTACATCATATCATTAAAATCATTCAAGATTTTTAAACCAACTCTTTTTATTAATTATTTTAATGATTAAAAAGATTTTTATAACCATTCAAGATTTTTTTAATTCAAACTTTGATGCATTACTTGCTTTTGTTCCTATCTTGGACAGTTTTACTAATATTTTAATAATAAAGTTTATTAAAATATTATTAACTACAGAACATGGGTTGCTCTACAAATATATTTTTATTATGAAAAAAAAAAAAAAAACTTACACTTACTAAAAACTACAGACTACAAACTACTTTTTTTTTTTAGCCCGCTTCACAATTCACACTCACAATTCACACTTTCGGTCCTCTTCTTATGCTCAAAAGGCAATAATGGACCAACATTCCTGACTATTATCACCAATAAAGCCTAAAAAACAGGGCATCAGTATATTGTAAAGCGATAGGCTCAAATATTCTTTTCCAGTTATCAAAGAAATCTTTTGTTTGTTAATTATAGTTTTGTGACTATTAAATTGTTTTAAATTCAAAACTGTAATATACACATTACTGTAAAACCTATAAATGGTGGCTAAAGATATTTTGTAATTGTGTACTGCGTCTCCACTTTTGCTATGTCCTCCTTTGGCCTTAAACTTATCCCTCAGGTTTTTCCAAACTTTTTAACAAAAACGTTCCTCCTTTCCCACTAATGTTGCAATTTCTAGCCAATAATCATTGGTTATCCCTGTGATCATGCATTGACTGATCATAGAGTAGGGATGTAACAATATTGTAAATACCGTCATACTGCAATAGTAATTTTTTTCAATATTACCGTAGGCGCATGACTCAAAACTTTATTTCTGAGAAAAGTTTGCTCAGGCGAATGAAGCGAACGGGAGGTAGCGGGAACTACAATTCCCATCAGCCTAGGCGTGGCCATCATCCTTTGCGGTCTGTTGTCACTACAGATCCAGTAATGCGCAAATGGAGTGTGTTGCTAGTAGCGGGGAAGAAAAAGAGCTGGAAATGATCAAACCTAAAGCGGGTTTTAAATCGGGTGTGTGGAAGTATTTAGTTTTTTTTTTTAAAGATACGAAAAAGGAGAAAAGGTGACAGACAAAGAAAAAAACGGTATGCAGGCACTGCCAGACTGTGGTGAAATATAAGTCGGGGAATACGACTAAAAACAGTCATGGGGACTGCAGAACACAGCACACTTGTTAGATTGATGCAGACATTGACTTGTACCGCAAAGAGACCTCTATCTCACTCATGGCTTGTCCTCTCAAGTGGTGGAAAGACAATGCACAACGTTCCCCACTGCTGTCAACCTTGGCTAAATCATATCTCTCTGTCCCAGAAACTTTAGTCCCAAATGAGAGTTTTTTTTTTCTGTTGCAGGGGACATTGTAAATGCCCAGAGATCCCAGCTTTTACCAGATTATATTTATATGATAATTTTCCTTAAAACCCATCTCTATCTAAGTGAGTGAGTGATTAAATGTTTAATGTGATGAGTTTTCAACAATACTAAATTGAAACTTTATTTTTTTATATGATTTTTTAGTTTTTTGTTATTAAAATTAAAAATTGAAGTTCCTGTTTCGAAACTTACAGATAGATGGCTAATTTGTATGTCATTGATATGTTCAGTGCTAAGGTAAATAAACACTTTTGGCACTTTTTTCGAGTCTTTTCGTTAGTTTTGTTTTTCCTGTTAATGACTCAATAAATATCGTACCGTGCCATTCATACAGAGGTATTACCGTACCATGAAATTCTGATACCGTTACATCCCTACTATAGAGTGTTTCATATTTAACTCCAATCAAATGCGGCACAATGCAACGCGCGTGGCTGTGCATTTATACTTCTCTGTTGGTCAACATTAACACTTCCGAAACGCTAGTGGGCAGTGAGGTGTAAATGTTCCTCTGTGTCGAGTTTCTTCGCTGCTTTTTTGCTTTTCCTGAACACTTCCTGGATGTACAAGTGACTCAAACTCGCTCATTTTGAGGCAGGAACCGGCGGATGTGCAACAACTTTAACTATGAGGTAAACACAAAAAAAAACTTTCCATCCGGAGCTCCTTTACGGAACTCCACACTTGTAAACAATAGCTCGGGCCATTCGCGCGGCTCTTGGTCCTGCCCAGACTCGTCATCGCTACCAAGCCGACCAAACACAGAGCTTGCGCTACGCTTTGTTGCGACGTGTAGTTACATTTTTTGAGAGGTGCACGTCAGTGACGGCGATGGCCACGGCAAAGGGCTATGCGTCAGCGCCGTAGCATACGCTGGCGTTTGACGCAGAAGTATAAATCAGCCTTAAGGGTGATCATATGTCCCAATTTTCCCAGGCCAGTCCCTTATTTCAGCACTACCGCGAGAACCGTCCAGTCAATAGTATCCTAACCAAGCTCGTCGTAGAACGTCGTAAATTCGTCGTAAATTCAAACAGTCTTCATCACTGATAAACTTGTACATGTAGTAATAGAAGCTGGGATAGGCGGAATCATACTGAATGAACTCAAGCACTGTCTCGGCCACGTGGTGGTTACAGCTGGACTCAAAGCGGTGCGCGCCGCACAATCCTTTCATCACACAATATAACAGAGACAGTGTGCAAACAAATCAAATGGCCTACACATCCAGTTCTCAAAGTGTCCATCATTGCAGAGTATTTATCTCAAGTAAACACAGTCGGTTATGCTTTACAGTAAGTCTAACTGAACCAGTAAGAAAGCAAACCTTTTAATAATGAATGTTAACTTGGACCCTTTTATGAACACGACAGTAATAATATGAAGCAATTAAATATTGGTGCTGACTGTCAACAGACAATATATCTGATGCAAGAATAAATAAATAAATAAATAAATAAATAAATAAATAAAATAAGGATGCTTTAACTTATCTACGCTAATAACAGTGTTCAGACTGGTTCGCTGACCTCAAACCTAACATAGCCTTATCACTGAGTCACTCTTATATCAGCACAGAACAATAAGACTTTATTTTATCCTCCAAACACAAGTGATGATGTTTTTAATGAAACTGTAGAGGATTTCGTCCCTGAAAGGCTAGGTAAACATGCGTTGAAAGGTTATAAATGCAACTTAAAATATAGGGTTTTATTTAAAGGCAGAGTTGACCACAACATTTTCATTCACACAATCTTTGCTTGGCCCAAACCTGTTTTAAGTTTCTTACTTTTGAAACACTAAAGGAGATATTTTTAAGAAAGTTGAATACTTGTAACTACTGGCCTCTAATATTATACTTCCAATAGTCTTTCAAATTTTAATGTATAACACAAACACAGACTATATATTACCTTATTAATTTTCGGATATTTTTATAGTGCATTACTTATTAAAGAAAGTTGGAATTTATTTACTTAAATAGTTTGTAAGAGTGAGTCAAATTTCTAAGCTATAGCTCTTCAAACTGCAGGAAACATGGTAACACTTTACAATAAGGTTCATTAGTTAATGCATTTACTAACATGAACTAATCATGAACAACACATGTACAGCATTTATTAATCATAATTGAACATTTACTAATGCATTATTGACATCCAAATCCATGCTTGTTAACATTAGTTAATGCACCGTGAGTTAACATGAACTAACAATGAACTACTGTATTTTCAATAACTAACGTTAACTAACATGAACAAATACAGTAGTAAATGTATTGTTCATTGTTTGTTCATGTTAGTAAATGCATTTATTAACATTAACTAATGAACCTTATGGTAAAGTGTGACCACGATATTCTATCATTAGGGATTTATGGTCAGCGAAAGTTCTAAAGAAACTTTTTAAAGGTAAACCCTTACCTTTATTATAGTTTATTATAAAGCACTAATTTAGGAAGTATTGCAAATGTTTTTTTGTTTTGCTGATTTTTGCTACCTGTTTGAACTTCAAAGTTCACATTATGTCATTAATTTTGTATACTTGCAGGCCTATTTTAATTAATTAAATTAATTCATTTTATTTTAATAGAAAAAATATATAATAATTAAATATAAATCAAATTAATGTAAAATTAGATGATAATATTAATTAGTAAATTATTATTAATAATAATAACAATAACAACAATTTATTAAAATATACTTTCGTGAGGTAAAAATAATTAAAAGGGGGCCCTTGGATTTGCTACAGCCCCTGGGCCCAATGTGTTTTTAATCCAGCCCTGTCTACTTTTACTCCAATGAGAATGAGTTGACATGTAGATGCAATGAAACAAACGGACCATCAAAATAAAGTGACCGAGTATTTTTCCTGCACGCGTTTAGTAATGTTTAATAGTTGCATCTCCATAAAATCTAATAAACAGTCTATAAACTTTTCGGGGTCCTCAAACACATTTTTTGTTGTGGTCTGTGCTGTTTGCAGTGCATCTCTGTTTTTGCATGCCTTGTGAATATTTTCATGCATAACAATCTATAAATACAGTCAAGAAAAAGATGCAATTGATGAAGTGTTTTATCGTTTCCGGAGTCTAACAGTATTTGAGTACAGCAACTTAAGGATAAAAATAAGAATAATTCAATAAAATTAATCGTTGTTAAAGTCACAAATGATACAATTTCTTATACCTGAATGTTTTTAAAATCATTATACAATCACAAGCATCAAAAACACATGCAAATGACCAATTATAATAAATCTCAACATTGCTTATCCTCCGATGTGGCTACTGCGAATGATCACACTGTGATATCGAGGCTGAAACATTATATTGTGCAGCCCTAGTTCCAAAGTTTCTTTATGTTTATAATCATATATTTTTTAGGGGTTTTCACCTTTATTTAATAGGACAGTGGAGTTGAGACAGGAATACATAGGGGGGAAGGATCGGCAAAGGATCTTGAGCCAGGAACCGAACTTGGGACGCCGTAAGCACCTTAGTGCTATAGATCGGTGCACTTTACCACTAGGCTATTGGCACAGACTTCTTTATTACGTTAAACACAAATGAAGATATTTAATAGAAAGCTGAAAACCTGCAACCGCTGACTTCCATTGAAGGAAAAACAAACACTATGGAGGTCAATAGAACTCAAACAGGTCGAGTAATGTAATGTATTTTTTGCCATGTCAGCAACCAAGGCTATCCTCATGGCAGGAATCTTTCAACAATAAATATACAATTTGAAAATCAACAAACAAAATAAAACATAAATTAAATAAGATTTTTTGTATTAATACATGATAAAAATTCTAAAATCTTTTCTGGTTCCACTTTGTCAAAAATGTCCTTAAAAGAGTTCATTTCATAAAAAGTCCTTCTGGAATCAGTAAAAGCAGGACAGTCCAGTAAAATATGTTTTACAGTAATAGGAGTTTTGCAGCACAAACACTGAGTGGGGTTTTCACCTTGGAGCAAAAAACCATGTGTAATTCTCGTATGCCCAATACGGCATCTGGTTAAAACTACTTGATCAAATCGATTCTTAAAATGTCTTAAAATTCTGTGTGAAACTTCAGGTTGGATTTCATGTAGTTTATTGTTTTCTAATGCACAAACAGGTCGAGTAAATAATGACAATGTTCATTTCTAGTTGAACTCAGAGTTACATGATGGCTTCAGAGCTGCACATTTGATCCTTTCGTGCATATACATTTGCAGATTTTCATCTGTCTGCAGCAGGCTCTCCAGTCTACATGCATGTGTTCAGTTCTACAGCAAACGATCTATTTAGACTGTATGTAAGTCACTGTTTATGTTTACAGGAAATCTGAAGCCTGAGGTAAAGTGTGTGTGTGGCTATAGTAAGACTGGGTGCTGACATATGAGACACACACATACACACTTAAACATACACATTCACTGACACAGGGATCCACGCTGACACAAACACAGGTTGGTATGTGTGATTTATGAGGACTTCTCATAGGCGTAATGTGATTTTTTTATTTTTTCTTGTAATATAAACCCAGCCCTCTTACGAAATTTTGAATGTGAAAAATTCTTAGGTATGATTTTAATCGGTTTTAAATTACTAGAAGACAAGGCAAGTGCTACTAAACCACCTCAATATTGCAATATTAAAACATAGCTATGAAATGATACAAATTTAAGTCCTCATGAATCACATCAAACAAGCACACACATACACTCACACAAACAAATAATCAGAGATACACACATACATTCACACGGACGACACACACAGATATTTTGAGCTCATTTACCCTGAATTCACCAAGTTAAACAATAAAACAGAACTTAATAGGTCAAAAAAACAGGTTGTATCTTACCAGTGGCACAATATATGGATGAGAAATACTTAAACACTCACCGGCCACTTTATTAGGTACACCTTACTAGTAGCGGGTTGGACAGTCTTTTGTCTTCAGAACAGCCTTAATACTTCATGGCAGAGATTCACCAAGCTACTGGAAACATTGTTCAGAGATTTTGCTCCATATTGACATGATAGCATCACGCAGTTGTTGCACATTTGTCAATGATGCGAATCTCCCGTTTCACCACATCCCAAAGTGCTCTATTGGATTGAGCTCTGGTGACGACTGTGGAGGTCATTTGAGTCCAGTTTAACTCATTGTTATGTTCATGAAACCAGTCTGAGATGATTCTCGCTTTATGACATGGTGTTATCCTGCTGGAAGTAGCCATCAGAAGATGGGTACACTGTGGTCATAAAGGGATGGACATGGTCAGCAACAATTCTCAGGTAGGCTGTGGCATTGACACGATGCTCAATTGGTACTAAAGGGCCCAATGTGTGCCAAGAAAATATCCCTCACACCATTACACCACCACCACCAGCCTGGACCATTGATACAAGGCAGGATGGATCCATGCTTTCATGCAGTTGATGCCAAAACTCTGACCCGACCATCTGAATGTGGCATCAGAAATAGAGACTCACCAGATCAGGGAAAGTTTCTCCAATCATCTACTGTCCAATTTTAGTGAGCCTGTATGAATTGTAGCCTCAGTTTCCTGTTTTTAGCTGACAGGAGTGGCACCTGGTGTGGTCTAATGCTGCTGTAGCCCATCCACCTCAAGGTTGGACGTGTTGTGTGTTCAGAGATGCTCTTCTGCAGCCCTCGGTTGTAACGAGTGCTTATTTGAGTTACTGTTGCCTTTCTATCAGTTTGAACTGCAGCAGATCGTCTTGACCATGTCTACATCCCTAAATCCATTGAGTTGCTGCCATGTGATAGGCTGGTTAGAAATGTGCGTTACCGAGCAGTTAGACAGGTGTACCTAATAAAATGAGCAATGAGTGTATATGTATGTTCTTTTTAATGTAAACTTGCAAAATGCTTTGGCAGTACATTTGTCACACCAGTAAAGCAATTATTGATTTAAATTGAGAGAGAGAGAAATGCACTCTCTCTCGCTCTCTCTCTCTCACACATTCACAACATAGACAGAAAGACAGACGGACGGACAGACAGACAGACAGGCCTGTGAGCGCTGGAGGTGCTGATGTAAAGTGTAACGCTTACGTCCAGAATGGGTCCGCTGCAGTAGTAACAGCGAGGAGAGAAGAGGCTGTGATAGTCCTTTTCACAGTATGGCTGACCGTCCCGCTCAAAGAAATTTCTGGAGCCGATTTCCTCCTGACACTGAGTGCACACAAAATGCTCCGGATGCCACGTCCGACCCATTGCGGTCACCACCTGAAATAAAATTAAGAAAAATCAAAGAAAAAGTATTCAGTGTGTGCTTTTCAGCAAATTTGTGTCATTTTCAGTTTGGGGAACTGCCATTCACAAGAACCGAAAGAGCTCATTTTAATAATAAAGCGGAACTACAAGTGTCTGGCTTTGTGCTTTATATTTATACATCATGAAAATAAGGCTTCGCTGGGTGTTTTAACAAGACATTAGTTTCATTATCAGTGGCATGAGCTCTTTTGAGTTTACCACTTTTTGTTTATGAGTTTACCATGTTTTTATACTGCACTGAGTTACATTTAAAGATGCATCGAAATGTAAACTGAGCTGAAAGTGAAGATGTTTTGTAATAATTATTTATTATTTTATCAAACAATGGAAAGTCATTTTGTATTCCACTTTTCCCGGGTTGGTTAAGGAAGCAGCAGTCTCAGAGGAGAGAATCCCAGACATCCCTCTCCCCAGACACTTCCTCCATCTCCTCTAGAGGAGATCCAGAGGCGTTCCAAGACCAGCCGAGACATACAGTAGTCCCTCCACCGTGTCCTAGGTCTTCCCTGAGGCCGTCTCCTAGTGGGACATGCCTGGAGCACCTCCCTAAGTAGGCATCCAGGAGGCATGCAAAACAGATGCCCGAGCCACCTCAACTGAGTTCTCTCGATGTGGAGGAGCAGCGGCTCTACTCAGAGCTCCTCCCAGGCGACAGAGCTCTTCACCCTATCTATAAGGAAACCCATTTCAGGTGCTTGTATCCGAGATCTTGTACTTTCCGTCATGACCCAAAGATCATGAGCATAAGTGAGAGTAGGAACGTAGATTGACCGGTAAATCGAGAGCTTTGTTGGCTTTGATTGGGCTCAGCTCCTTCTTCTTATTACTCAGCTTATTTTCTTAATACTTTTAAAATAATTAATAAATTAATAAATAATAAAAAATAAGACAATAAAATAATAATAATAATAGTAATAATAATTCCTTACATTTACATAGTGCTTTTCTAGACACTCAAAGCGCTTTACGCATTGAAGGTAATCTCCTCATCCACAACCATTGTGTAGAATCCACCTGGATGACATGATGGCAGCCATATTGCGCCAGACCACACACAAGACACCAGCTGATTGGTGGAGAGTGATGAAGCCAACTATGGCCATGATGGACAGAGGCCAGTAGGCAAGTTTGGCCGGAGTTCAACCCCCACTCTTTTTCGAAGGCCATCCTGGGATTTTTAGAGAGATAAAGAGTCAAGGTCTTGGTCCGAAAGACGGCGCTCACTGAGCAGTATAGAGTCCCCTTCACTATAGTGGGGTGTTAGGACCCACACAGACTGCAGGTTGAGCACCCCCTGCTGGCCTCACTAACACCACTTCCGGCAGTAACCTAGCTTTCCCATGTGGTCTCCCATCAAGGTACTGACCAGGCGCAGCCCTGCTTGGCTTCAGTGGGTGACCATGTGAGAGTTGCAGAGAGCTAGCTGCCGGCTGAGCAAGCTGCTGGCTAAATAATCATGACAGTAAAAGTTGAGAGCAGTCATTTGAGTTCGTCCACATTATTTTCTTTTAATATTGCCTAAACAACAGTAATATTTAAATACTTTTAAAACAACTTAATTTATACTGACATAAAAAAATAAGGCAATAAAATAACAACGTTTTATTGACAGTAAAAGCTTACTTATAAAACAAGTTGAGAGCTGTCATTTGAGTTCCTCCAGATCATTTCCTTTTAATACTGCATAAGGTAATTTTTAGAGATGCACTGAAACAAAAATTCTGGGCCGAAACTGAAAATTCTGAATGCATTGGCCGAAAACCAGAACAGAATAATTATTGATTATTTAATTAAAATAATAAAGTCGTAGGCTGCATCCGAAACCGCATACTTCCATACTATATAGTACGCTAAAATCAGTATGCGAGTCGAGTAGTATGTCCGAATTCATATAATTCGAAAATCAGTATGCGAGAAGTACCCGGATGACTTACTACTTCCGGCGAGATTCTAGAGTGCGCATCCCATTGCATGCTGCGCTATCCCATAATGAACCTGCAAGCGAATTCATGAATGGGAGTAAAGCGATGCAAATGACGCAGGCAGGTCACGTGACCATGACAAAATGGCGGATGTAGTACATCCGAATTCCATTCATACTTTTCACGTTTATACTGTATAGAACGTACTTTTCTAACGGCCGAGTAGTACATTTAAATTCAAATGCAGTACCTACTGAGTAGTAGGCGGTTTCGGACGCAGCCATTTAGTAATGCTTTTAAAATAACTTTACTTATACTGATATAAAAAATAAGGCAATAAAATAACCACGTTTTATTGACAGCAAATGTTTACTGACATGGAACCAGTTGAGAGCTGTCATTTGAGTTCCTCCAGATTACTTTATTTTCATATTGAATAGAATACAGATATATTTAAACGTGCACTGAAATGAAAATTCTGTCAATGAAGTTACCATATATGGTTCCTCATCAAATAAAGTGTGAAGTATTTAATATAATTAAAATGATAATCTAAACAATTCATAGCACCACCATTTCCATCAGCCTTACAAGCTACATTTTGTTTAAATTATGAGTCAGATTTTCCAACAGCTTGCTCCAGCAATAAAAATAACCACTGTCAAAATTTACTAAAGATATACAGTGCATAGACACTGATTTTTAAAGAGACATATTCAATCATTTCTGTTTCAAAGGAGAATATTTAAATGAATCATGCAACGTTTGTGACCTAATTTTGCGTGTTTTGAACATTATGCAAATGAGCTGCTGCATCTGTGTTCTAGAATCCAGCGGTGCACATCTGTAAAATGCACATTGTGCCCTGATTAGTAAATATAGCCTTATAACAAAGAAAAATGTGCAGCATTCATACCACTATTTAAACAAGTGCCATCTTTATTATGATTGAATGTTTCTGAAAGTCAAGGTTACATTTATTTGCTCAAAAACGCACAGTAAAGCAGAAATATCTTAAAATAAAAAATGTATGTCACAATTACCACAGAGTAGACAATTAAATAATGAAATAAAGCAGCTCAAATGTTTTCAGTGTAGATGAGAAATAATGTGAGTTTTTAACGCATAGAATTTGTTTTAAAATATATTAGAAAAATATCATTTATATATATAAATAAATATATATATATACACACACACACACACACATATATATACATATATATAAATATACACACATATACATATATATACATATACGTATATATATATCCAAATTCGCTTCTGGAGGGTCGGCGTCCTGCTGAGTTTAGCTCCAACTCACTTTAACAGAGTTTCGAGTATATCTATTAAGAGCTTGATAAGCTGGTTCAGGTGTGGACCTCAATACATTACAGATATGCTCACTGAATACAAACCTAACAAATTCCTTAGATCATTAGGATCTAATAAACTAGAAACTCCAAGAGTTCAGTCTAAGCATTGTGAATCGGCCTTCAGCTAGTAACATCGCAGCCCACTGCTGGAATCAATTTCCAGAAATGATCAGACGTGCTCCAACATTAGGCATGTTCATGTCAAGACTTAACACGCATCTGTTTAGCTGTGCCTTTACTGAATGAGCACAGTGCTACATCCGACAGATCACACTTTTATGTATTTCTTTTTTTCATTCCTTTAAAAACTGTTTTAACACATTTTAAGGTTTTAATCAGTTTTTAATTATTTTAATCATTTTTATTTTCTTGTGTCTTTTATTCCTGTTTATGTAAAGCACTTTAAACTACCATTGTGTATTAAAATGTGCTATAAATAAACTTTATACTGATATAAAAAAATAAGGCAATAAAATAACCCCGTTTTATTGACCGTAAATGTTTATTGACATGGGACCAGTTGAGAGCGGTCATTTGAGTTCCTCCAGATTACTTTCTTTTCATATTGAATAGAATACAGTAATAAACATGCACTGAAATGAAAATTCTGTTTCATTTTAAGGTTTTTATCAGTTTTTAATTCTTTTAATCATTTTTATTTTCTTGTCTCTTTTATTCCTGTTTATGTAAAGCACTTTGAATTACCGTTGTGTATAAAATGTGCTATAAATAAACTTGCCTTGCCTAAAACAAATCTAGAGCATAGTATAATCACAATAATACAAGTCTATTTTTAGACCAGAGTTGCTGCAGGATTCATCATGTCAAACTGAAGACTCTTTGAAATCCTTAAAACCATTAAGAATGCAATTTTAAACGTATGCATGGTTAAACATTAAGGATGTTTTTTTTTTTTTAACAGCCCGGTATTGTCATCATATTATTATCATGAGGAATCATACAATTGTTTTTACTTTTCTTTCCCTGATAAGGGAATTTAATGGGGAATTTGCTGTAAAAAAAAATCTCACAGCTGTTTAAAACTACAAAATGTATTATATTAAATATAAAAAATAAGGATGTATTGATGTATTGTTGATTGGATGGATGTTGGCCTGATTGAGTAGCCTCACATGGACAAAGCAAAGTTAAGACAGGTCTAAAATGATTCAAGACCTACAACACAAATTTCAAAAACTAAATTTTAGGCCCTAAAAAGGCTTAAAATCACTGAAATATTAAGATATTTTAAGACGTCTAAGACCCAGCGAACATCCTGTAGACCAGATTTAATGCTTAAATTCTTCTTTAAAAGGGCCAAAAAGCAAACTTGATTAAGGCCTATGGGCCAAAGGTAAATATACTAAACTGTGTTAAATTAAAGTTGTGACGGGTAATTAATAATAACTAAAAATAACTACAAATCATTGCTTTATATTAATTAATGCAGTTTATTTTTATAATACATCAGCAAAAACAATCCCATTCATAACAGAATAGAGCTTAATGGTGAATACACAAGTCAAGATTTGCCTTGATTTGATGTCTCGCTGCATTGTTCTGCAATTTTATCCTCCTTACACTGGCTGCCTGTTAAGTTTCGTATTGAATTTAAAATATTACTTCTCACCTATAAAGCTCTAAATAATCGAGCTCCTGTTTATCTAACCAACCTTCTGTCTCGCTACAAACCAACTCGCTCTTTAAGATCTCAAAATTCAGGGCTTCTGGTAGTACCTAGAATAGCAAAATCAAGTAAAGGAGGTCGAGCCTTCTCTTTCATGGCTCCTACACTCTGGAATAGCCTTCCTGATAACGTCCGAGGCTCAGACACACTCTCCCAGTTCAAAACTAGATTAAAGACCTATCTGTTTAGTAAAGCATACACTCAATCCATCACCTAGCGGGTTCCACACAGGCTTCTGCATCTTGCTTATATACACTATGAACAGCGGCTACGCTAATTATTCTCTTTATTCTCTATTTTTCACCTGGGGATACTCATCCCGAGGTCCTCAGATTATGCTGAGTCACTGATTGGATCCAAGACCAGCGACGAGATGATCCCAAGGTTTCCATATCCGGGACCAGGCCGTATCCTGAGCTGCTGCTGCTGCACTGATGGTCATGGGAAGTGGAGAACATGAGACTGATTCCAGTGACGCTCCAGGGACATACGAGTCTTCGCTGAGGCCAGCTTCCAGCCTCCACCGCGGTGACTGAAGCTCTGCACAAGACTTTTGGCCAGCGGAGAAATTAAAATGGTCGTGCCCAACTGAGTCTGGTTCTCTCAAGGTTTTTTTTCTTCACTCCCATCAGGTGAAGTTTTTTTCCCTCTCCGTTGTCGCCACTGGCTCGCATGGTTCAGGATTGGTAGAGCTACGCATCGATGAATTGGCTCTTCAGTGTTTGAACTCTCAGTAATGATTAAATCACACTGAACTGAGCTAAACTGAACTAAACTGAACTTAAACACTAAAAACTGAACCACACTGTTCCAGTTACTATGAGCATTTATGTGAAGCTGCTTTGACACAATCTACATTGTAAAAGCGCTGTACAAATAAAGCTGAATTGAAAAAATGTAATTGTTCTCTGTCCATAGACTGACAGTATTTTAGAAATTCACAACATTTAATTGAAACATTTAAGCTTGGTTTGCTTTTTGGTAGCTCAGCAATAAAACAAACAATCAAAAAAGGTTATATTAGAAATGGCCATCTCAGTTAAAGAGAAACCTCACCATCACTCTCTTCTCAGATTGAATGGTGGGCCAAATCAAACGTCACCATGGGTCAACTTTCGACATCCCTGCTGTTGACCTAGGTCTGGATAATGCTATAAATGTAATAATCTGAGGATTTCTCACCTGGCCAGCGATTGGTTTTTTGCAAGCTCCACAAACGCCTTTGGCAACAGTCTGGACACCCAGTCGGTTGAGGTCTGACTGCAGACTTCCCAGCATATTGTCCAGTTTATTCCCCTGCTTCGGGACACTGGTGGGGGAACTCTTGCCCTGAGCCATAATCTAAAAACACAAAAAAGAAAACACACACTTAATAAACACTGCTTAATAAAGCAAAGGAAACATGGATGCAGTTCCCTCTCCACACATGCAGACACAAAAGAGCAGTTTTGCTTGTTCAACACATTCCGCTTGGTAAACATTACTAAATTATCACCAATTAAGTCATTCAGCAAATGCACTTGTCCAGAGACATTTTTTACACTTGCCCTAAGCCATAATATACTATAAATCATAAAGAAGCAAACCTACACTTTATAAACACTGCTTTATAAAGCAAAGGAAACATGGATGCAGTTCCCTCTCCACACATGCAGACACAAAAAGAGCAGTTTTGCTTGTTCAACACATTCTGCTTGGTAAACATTACTAAATTATCACCAATTAAGCCATTCAGCAAATGCATTTTTCCAAAGATACTTTTTGTACACTTTTTTGAAGTCAATTGTAATGGAGTGGGGTCACAAACTACCTCAGTTTTTAATTTTGTATTGTTCACGGTTGGGGTAAGGTCCAAGATTTTACATCAAACATCATCAACTGATAAGTAATTGCCTATTTTCAGTCAACGCCTGCTGCTCTGGGGTGCGTTTCCCAAAACCATCGTTAGCAAACTATGGTCGCAAGTTCCGTCGTTACAAATATAGTTTGTTGATTTGCTGTTTCCCAAATCCATCGCTCCAACAAACATTCGCAAACTGCGTCGCAAATTTGAGCACTTGAAACTACACCTCTGGAGCTGTAGTTAGAAACATAGTTCCTGGCTGTGTTCTATTCCCACTTACCCCTATGCCCTATTCATTTAGAACATTCTAAGATTCAAAGTTGGAACTATTAAAAATAAAAAAGCATTAAAGTCATCACTCTTAGGTGTAATTTGCTATCAAGCTATTTTTACAGTTCAGTTTTAGCGATCTTCATGTTTACAATTGTGCTCCCTTCGCAGTGCACTTTGAAAACATTGATGTCATTTTGAACACAGCCCCATGGTGAAAGCTATTTCATTTATTTTATTTAAAAGCAGAATTTACGTTACGTCTCCAAAAGCTTGTGAAAACAAAAAACATAGCATACGTTAATTCTTTTAATGTGTAGTGGGTTATGTATTAAGTATCTGTACTGTACATGACATGGGCCTGTTGGTTAGAACTTTCTGCTGTGGTTTGCATGTGTCAAATTGTAAAAGTAGACTTTTCAAAAAATAAATAAATAAACAATATCCTACTTAATAATAATAATATTAATAATAATCATTAATATTATTATTAAAGTAAATATATTTATAATAAATAGCCTCATTAATTATTTTTGATATGATTTGTATATGATATTAGAATGTGTTAGCTGTTGTAAGTGATTTTATGTATTAGAACAGAATATGTAATGTTCAACTTCTCAATAACATTTGCAGTGTTGGGCAAGCTTCTTGAAAAGTGTAGTGAGCTAAGCTATTGGCTACTCTACTTAAAATGTAGCTTAACTACACTAAAAGCTGCCCCCTGGGAAATGTAGCAAGCTAAGCTTAAAGCTACATGGCAAAAGTAGCTTAGCTACATTCAAGCTATTTTTGCCATTTTTATTTTGAAATCGAAGCAACTTAAATCCAAGTCAATCATAACTCAGTGATCAATAAATCTGTCAATGAAACATATGAGGCATGATAGTTCAGTTCAGTTATTTACTGTAAATAATATGCAGTACTAAACAGAAACACATTATAGTATATAACAAGCTAAAACAAAAAAATACAATAAAACCAGGTGTTACACATTTAAAATACTATAGTAAAGGGAATTTTTTTGGAATAATATATAAATTAACATACATTATTAATATATAGAAATAAGTTATTGCATCTTAACATGTACTTCTCGAGGTATGGTCACGAGGAATCCTGCTTCATCCTTCAATCGTCCTGTCATCTTTCTATCAAGCAAGTTTCGGTTGGCGACATCCAACCAGAGGTGGCAGTAACGCACCCAAATATTTTTTGTCGAACACCGTAAAACAGGATGAACAAGAATTCCTCATTCCAGCTATCATATGGATTTACTATCACCGGCTACACACCGGCCTCACAGCTTCGTGAATGTCGGTGCCGTCACTTAATGATCTGCAATCTGTAAATGTAGCTTGTGTGGATGCTACTGCGCTACTTGACTTAAAAAATAGCTTCGATTTGATTTAGAAAGTAGCGACGCTACCGCCAAGCTACTGAAAAATGTAGTTAAGCTGCCCAACACTGCCCAACACTGAACATTAGTAAAGTAAACACAAGCCCAATATGTGCCATTTACATATATTTCAATTAATATGGAAAATGAGTGCATGTTTTTACCAAAACTTTCATTGGATTTTATTTTAAATGCGTGCTTGTGTAGAAAAAAATTTATTAAAAATACATTTTTTAAGAAGTAGTTACTCCACCCAGTTTAGAGCATCATTATGGGCATTTTACACTAGAACTAATGTGGTTCAAGCGATGGATCTGCGACAGAGAAACTATGGGTTTTGGGAAACACTCGTCCCTACATCATTTATTTCTCAAACGATGCATAGTACTATGATAGTTCAGCCGTGAGTTACGTCATTGTTTGGGAAATGCACCCCTGATTGGCTGAGAGTTTTGCATGTTAACAGGGCATTGTTAACAGAAGTAGAAATTGATTTTCTGTGGAGGTGTAGCTTACTCACCCTATTACATTATAAAGTAGAAAATTCCAGAAGCTGTTAGTTTAGTCATCCGGTGTAAACACATTGATAAAACGGCATATTTTAAAAATACTAGTCAGTGAACATCATCAAATTGAGCATACTGTTCGGGATTGTTACATTTATGGTGAATTATTTAATATTAGTATTTAAAGTTTTTTTTTTTATTAAGATGTTACATTTTTTCAAATGGGCTATATGCACGTTATTTAGCCAACGGTAAACTTCCGGTGAAAGGTTAATGTGACTAATTTTATTTTTATGAGGTTCTCTTTACAGCATTGATGTTGTAATGTAATTAAAATACATTCAGTTAAACAAACTTAAGCATTTAATTAGTGGTTCAAGTGCAAAGCGAGATGAAAGACCGTGTAAGCGATAGTGCCTTCAGTAGCAGCAGGCAAGTGCAGAAACTCAACTGAAAATTCTTGGGGAAAATACATGTCCATTTATTCATTAGCTGGAAATTGGAACTGAATTTAGAAATAGTATTGAAGCTAATCATTTCCACACTCCATGAAAGGAGTAAAGAGTAGAAGTAAAGAGAAAGTAAAGAAGCTGAACCAAGGAGGCTCGTTCTTTATCCTCATGCTGCAGATACTCTGTTTAACTGTTCTCCTGCTAGTGAAGTGTTCAGTTTTCCCACTTACAAAGTCTGCCATGTAAATAGCAAATGCACTATGGCACGACGCAACTGACTCTTAAATGGAATGCGAGATTAGACTCTAATTGGTTTAATGCACGTTATGCTCAAAACACACCCAGAACTCATTAGGAGAATAAGCTCAACCCTGTTAGACCATGCGCCAGGGTGCACACCGTTATTTTCCATCTTTAAAATAGCAAAAGTGAATTCGGACACGCTCTTAATGCTTTTGCACCAGGTACTTTAGATATTGCGCCTAGATTGTTAAAATAGAGCCCTTAGTGTGGGAAATTAACTGTGTGATGCGATCCAACACGAGGCGATCATTTTCATTTTCCACTAATTGTTTGCAGTTGGCTTGTGGTCTCAGCCCTTACAGGATGTCTTCATGTCTGTTACCTCTTATACAGACGTGGACAAAATTGAAGAAAGTAAAACTAGAATGGTCACTGAAATAACTATAATGTAATGATTAACCCAAAAATACAGAATATGAACTAATGAAATCAGATAAAGATTTCGAATTGTGGTTTAAAAGTACTATTAAAAAAGGCAAACTAATGAACTGGCCTGGACAAAATTGAAGGGGAAAATCCTCCTGTGAATTTTGGGTTTCAGGTCATGACTCTTAAATCAATGAAAAGAACGTTGAAAATGAAAGGCTAAACATTTGCCAGAGATATGAAGACACCACTAACTAATACATAACTTGTTTTGGAGAACACAGTGCTAAGAGGTGAATGTTAACGTCCTCTATTAAGCAGTGTATATTGGTTCAGAGATTTATACAAACTTTGCACCATGACAAATCAATCTTTCAATTGAATATTTTCTCAATAAAACCATCTCCATGTAAAAAAGGTCTAACCTTTAAATCTTTACCTTTAAATATTCAGAACACATGTCAAGATCTTATTCTTTCAAACAAACAGGACTGGAAATGTTGAGTTGCACACATTTAATTGCATCATTCATTAGTCACTCCATTACAGGATGTTAGTAACTATAAACAGCACCACCGCATGCACTTAAAAGGAAAACAAGTAGATCTTAGTGTCACTGAAATTGACGTTTAGATCAAATGTGTGAATTAGCCTCAGCAGTACCAGTAATAGAAAAACATTACTGCTTTCACACTACATCTGCTTTCACATCCAACAAAACAACTCCACAAAGCAGCAACAGTTAATAAGAACATCTGCTTAGATGTTGTGTAATTTGATATTTCATGTCACAAAAAACGAAAAGCTTTTGATTCAAATCTGTTTTGCTAATCTAAAAGCAAGTCTTATGCTCTATGCATAACCTTCCCTAAATACAGCAAGAGGGTGTTAAAGACGTAATCAGATGACAAGCCAAGCAAGGTTACAGGTCAAAAAGGTGTTGGTGAAACCGCATCTCTGCTCTGTGGATTCAACGAACTGAGAGTCGTGACACAGAAGCATTCTTAAGAAAAACAAAAATAGCACCCTTAACGCCCTGTTATTTCCGCTTATGAGCTCACACTTTAATACTCTACTGCTGAAATGGTCAAGTGTAGCCTGACGTGTAACATGCAGGGTTTAGTCTGTTTTCTAGTTCTGTTTTCTACTACAGCATTTTACACAATTCTGAGCGAGAAAAAAAAAAAAAAAATAAATAAATAAAAAATGTGGCTTTGGGCGACTCAGTGGCGCAGTAGTTAGTGCTGTTGCCTCACAGCAAGAAGGTCGCTGGTTCGAACCTCGGCTCAGTTGGCGTTTGTGTGTGGAGTTTGTATGTTCTCCCTGCCTTCGCGTGGGTTTCCTCCGGGAGCTCCGGTTTCCCCCACAGCCCAAAGACATGCGGTACAGGTGAATTGGGTAGGCTAAATTGTCCGTAGTGTATGAGTGTGTGTGCATGTGTGTGTGGATGTTTTCCAGAGATGGGTTGTGGCTGGAAGGGCATCCGCTGCGTAAAAAATGTGCTGGATAAGTTGGCGGTTCATTCCGCTGTGGCGACCCCAGATTAATAAAGGAAATGAATGAATGAATGAATGAAAATGTGGCTTTGCTTTAAAGGGTCACGAAACCCCAAAACACATTATTTGAGCTGTTGACGGTCGTATATGTGTCCCACACTGCTAAAAACACTATTTGGACACCTATATTTCACTACAAAGTGAAAATAGGTTGTTTTTGCGTTATTTCGAGCAAATTCATTCTTCCGGTTTGATACAAATTTTTCTGCGTCAAGCCAATTAGGTACTTGAGTGTATTCCAGCGTGTAGAATGGCTGTTTGTACTGGCAAATACATTGTGACATTTCTGAGTGTGCTGCATTCATTCATGAGTAAGACTTGGTTTAAACCAATCAGCGCGCTCTATTGTGTATGGGGTGCAACTTCATTAATTTGCATGCTAGCTTCGAAGACTGTTTTTACCTGTTACAGTGTTCAGACGGCAGAGAGATGACTTGTGTTGCCAAACCAAGTTGAAAAAGAAGAATTGTTTGGATATACGGGTCGCCAGTGTTGTTTTTATTAATGTGCTGCAACGAAGGTTTTGTTTTCAATCCCTCGCTATGAGAGCGCAGCTGGACTCAAGTGTGGACTACAGTACACGCGACAAATACGTTTGTAAGGAACATTCCCCCCCCCCGAGAGCTTTGCTCATCTGGAAATGGTGAAATCCGGATTTGCTGCTCGTCTTCTTTTAAAAAAGCCGCAGCTCCAGTTGGTTTGGTTTGGCGAACGCGGAGTTGTGGAGCCTACTTCTCTATAGTTTATTTAATTTATCTATTATCTTATGCTTTCTAGAAGAAACTGTACTATGTTGTGTCTGACATTTTGTGAAATGGCCTTTGTACACTTTCTGTTCTAGGTAATGTTAATTATTTTGTGCTAAAAGCAATAAAAATATATATTAAAAAAGGTGTCTATAAGTCATTTAGTTTTAAACAGATTCCAAAAAACAAGTGCATTTTGGGAACTTTAACATCCATAGAAACATTAAATCCCACAAATCGTACTTGAAAAATAAATAAATATTGAGACTGTGACAAATGGGGCGTCACGGTGGCGCAGTGGCTAGCACAATCACCTCACAGCAAGAAGGTCGCTGGTTCAAGCCTTGGCTGGGTCAGTTGGCATTTCTGTGTGGAGTTTGCATGTTCTCCAAGTGTTCGTGTGGGTTTTTCTCCGGGTGCTTTGGTTTTCCACCACAGTCCAAAGACATGTGGTACAGGTGAATTGGGTGTGTTAAAATTGACCGTAGTGTATGAGTGTGTCTGAATGAGAGTGTATGGGTGTTTCCCAGTGATGGGTTGTGGCCGGAAGGGCATCTGCTGTGTAAAACATGTGATGGATAAGTTGGCAGTTCATTCCGCTGTTACAACCCCAAATTAATAAAGGGACTAAGCCGAAAAGAAAATGAATGAATGTTACAAATGTTCTTCGCTGTAATAAAAAATGTTTCTGTTAAAAACTGTTTTCTGATCACTTCTTTTGAACTCAAACTGATTCTTCAATTGCATTGCTGTGAAAAAAAAAACTCTGAGCAACATGAGCACCGGAATGAACAAATGTAATAGCTATAATTGTAGACAAAAGGTTCAAACATTTATTTAAATTAT